>NW_024395052.1:0-5877 GCF_016617805.1 Bactrocera tryoni
AAATTGCTCCAAAGACACTGTCGCTATCGCTATAGAACTACTCTATGACAACTCCAATAACATCAAAACGGCTAGTTAGCATAAATATGTAAAGTTCATATTTTTACGCATCTTGATATCGATTGCTAATGTGTATGTTCCAAAAAATCAATTCTACACCTTAATTTAGGATTGCTAAATTGTCCCAAATACACTGTCGCTATTGCTATAGGACAACTCTATGACAACTCTAATAACATCAACACGGGTAATTAGCAAAAATATGTAAAGTTCATATTTTTACGCTACCTGATATCGATTGCATATTGTGTATGTACCAAAAAATTAATTTTACACCTTAATCTCACACAACTCTATGAAAGCTCCAATAACATCAAAACGGCTAATTAGCAAAAATATGTATAGCTCATATTTTTACGCTACCTGATATGTACCAAAAATCAATTCTACATCTTAATTAAAGATTGTAAAACTGTTCCAAATACACAATCGCTATTGCTATAGGACAACTCTATGACAACTCCAATAACATCAAAACGGGTAATTAGCAAAAATATTTAAAGTTCATATTTTTACGCAACTTGATATCGATTGCATAATGTGTATGTAGCAAAAAATCAATTAACACCTTAATTTCGGATTGTTAAATTGTTCCAAAAACACTGTCGCTATTGCTATAGGACAACTCTATGACAACTCCAATAACATCAAAACGGCTAGTTAGCATAAATATGTAAAGTGCATATTTTACGCAACTTGATAACGATTGCTTAATGTGTATGTACTAAAAAATCGATTCTACACCTTAATAAAAGATTATGAAATTGCTTCAAATACACGGTCGCTATGGCTATACGACAACTCTATGACAACTCCAATAACATCAAAACGGGTAATTAGCAAAAATATGTAAATTTCATATTTTTACGCTACCTGATATCGATTGCATATTGTGTATGTACCAAAAAATCAGTTCAACACCTTAATCTAACACAACTCTATGACAAGTCCAATAACATCAAAACGGCTAAATAGCATAAATATGTAAAGTTCATATTTTTACGCAACTTCATATCGATTGCTTAATGTGTATGTATCAAAAAATCGATTATACACATTAATTTAAGATTGTGAAATTGCTAAATAGACACTGTCGTTAAGGCTATACGACAACTCTATGAAAGCCCCAATATCATCAAAACGGCTAAATAGCATAAATATGTAAAGTTCATATTTTTACGCAACCTGATATGGATTGCATAATGTGTATGTACCAAAAAATCCTTTCTACACCTTGATTTAGGACTGTTAAATTGTTCTAAATACACTGTCGTTATGGCTATATAACAACTCTATGACAACTCCAATAACATCAAAACGGCGAGTTTGCATAAATATGGAAAGTTCATATTTTTACGCAACCTGATATCGATTGCTTAATGTGTATGTTCTAAAAAATCGATTCTACACCTTAATATACGATTGTAAAATTTTTCCAAATACACTGTCGCTATTGCTATAGGGCAACTTTATGACAACTCCAATAACATAAAAACAGTAAGTTAGCAAAAATATGTAAAGTTCATATTTTTACGCCACCTGATATCGATAGCATAATGTGTATGTATTAAAAATCAATTCTACATCTTAATTTAAGATTGTAAAACTGTTCCAAATACACAGTCGCTATTGCTATAGGACAACTCTATGACAACTCCAATAACAGCAAAACGGCTAATTACAAAAATATTTCAAGTTCATATTTTTACGCTACCTGATATCGACTGCTGAATGTGTATGTACTAAAAAATCGATAATACACCATAATATAAGATTGTGAAATTGCTCTAAATACACGGTCGTTATGGCTATACGACAACTCTATGACAAGTCCAATAACATCAAAACGGCGAGTTAGCATAAATATGTAAAGTTCATATTTTTACGAAACCTGATTTCGATTGCATAATGTGTATGTACCAAAAAATCCATTCTACACTTTAATTTAGGATTGTTAAATTGTTCCAAATACACCGTCGCTATTGCCATACGACAACTCTATGACAACTCCAATAACACCAAGACGCCTAATTACCAAAAATATGTAAAGTTCATATTTTTACGCAACTTGATATCGATTGCTTAATGCGTATGTACCAAAAAATCGATTCTACACCTTAATTTAGCATTGTTAAAATGTTCCAAATACACTGTCGCTATTGCTATAGGAAAACTCTATGACAACTCCAATAACATCAAAACGGGTAATTAGCAAAAATATGTAAAGTTCATATTTTTACGCAACCTGATATCGATTGCTTAATTTGTATGTATCAAAAAATCGATTCTACACCTTAATATAAGCTTGTGAAGTTGTTCCATATACACTGTCGCTATTGCTATAGGACAACTCTATGACAACTCCAATAACATCAAAACGGGTAATTAGCAAAAATATGTAAAGTTCATATTTTTACGCAACCTGATATCGATTGCTTAATTTGTATGTATCAAAAAATCGATTCTACACCTTAATATAAGCTTGTGAAGTTGTTCATAATACACTGTCGCTATGCCTATACGACAACTCCATGAAAACTCCAACAACATTAAAACGGCTAATTAAGAGGAATATGTAATGTTCATATTTTTACGCATCTTGATAACGATCGCTTAATGTGCAAGTATCAAAAAATCGATTCTTCACCGTAACTTAAGATTGTGAAATTGCACCAAAGACACTGTCGTTATGGCTATACGACAACTCTATGAAAGCTCCAATAACATAAAAACGGCTAATTAACAGAAATATTTAAAGTTCATATTTTTAATCTACCTGATATCGATAGCATAATGTTTATGTACCAAAAATCAATTCTACATCTTAATTTAAGATTGTAAAACTGTTCCAAATACACAGTCGCTATTGCTATAGGACAACTCTATGACAAGTCCAATAACAGCAAAACGGCTAATTACAAAAATATTTCAAATTCATATTTTTACGCTACCTGTTATCGATTGCTGAATGTGCTTGTACTAAAAAATCGATAATACACCTTAATATAAGATTGTGAAATTGCTCCAAATACACGGTCGCTATGGCTGTACGACAACTCTATGACAACTCCAATAACATCAAAACGGCGAGTTAGCATAAATATGTAAAGTTCATATTTTTACGCAACTTGATGTCGATTGCTTAATGTGTATGTATCAAAAAATCGATTCTACACCTCATCTTAAGATTGTGAAAGTGCTCCAAAGACACTGTCGTTAAGGCTATACGACAACTCTTTGAAAGCTCCAATAACATAAAAACGGCTAATTAACAGAAATATTTAAAGTTCATAATTTTACGCATCTTGATATCGATTGCTAAATATGCGTGTAGTAAAAAATCGATTCTACACCTTAATAAAGGATTGTAAAATTGCTCCAAATACACCGTCGCTATGGCTATACGACAACTCTATGAAAGCTCCAATAACATCAAAACGGCTAGTTAGCATAAATATGTAAAGTTCATATTTTTACGCAACTTGATGTCGATTGCTTAATGTGTATGTACTAAAAAATCAATTCTACACCTTAATATAAGGTTATGAAATTGCTCCAAATACACTCTCGCTATGGCTATATGACAACTCTGTGACAACTCCAATAACATCAAAACGGCTAGTTAGCATAAATATGTAAAGTTCATATATTCAAGCAACTTGATAACGATTGCTTAATGTGTATGTATCAAAAAATCGATTTTACACCGTAACTTAAGATTGTGAAATTGCTCCCAAAACACTGTCGTTATGACTATAGGACAACTCTATGACAACTCCAATAACATCAAAACGGCTAGTTAGTATAAATATGTAAAGTTCATATTTTTACGCAACTTGATAAAGTATGCTTAATGTGTATGTACCAAAAAATCGATTCTACACCTTAATATAAGATTGTGAATTTGATCCAAATACGCTGTCGCTATGCCTATACGACAACTCCAATACCATTAAAACGGCTAATTAACAGAAATGTGTAAAGTTCATATTTTTACGCAACTTGATATCGATTGCATAATGTGTATGTAATAAAAAATCGATTCTACACCTTAATATAAGATTATGAATTTGCTCCAAATACACGGTCGCTATGGCTATACGACAACTCTGTGACAACTCCAATAACATCAAAACGGCTAGTTAGCATAAATATGTAAAGTTCATATTTTTACGCAACCTGATAACGACTGCTTAATGTGTATGTATCAAAAAATCGATTTTACACCGTAACTTAAGATTGCGAAATTGCTCCCAAAACACTGTCGTTATGGCTATAGGACAACTCTATGACAAACCCCAATAACATCAAAACGAGTAATTATCAAAAATATGTAAAGTTCATATTTTTACGCAACTTGATAACGATTGCATAATGTGTATGTACCACAAAATCAATTCTACACCTTAATTTAGGATTGTTAAATTGTTCCAAATACACTGTCGCTATAGCTCCAATAACATCAACACGGGTAATTAGCAAAAATATGTAAAGTTCATATTTTTACGCAACCTGATATCGATTGCATATTGTGTATGTACCAAAAAATCAATTTTACACCTTAATCTAACACAACTCTATGAAAGCTCCAATAACATCAAAACGGCTAAATAGCATAAATATGTAAAGTTCATATTTTTACGCAACTTCATATCGATTGCTTAATTTGTATGTATCAAAAGATCGATTATACACCTTAACTTAAGATTGTGAAATTGCTAAATAGACACTGTCGTTAAGGCTATACGGCAACTCTATGAAAGCTCCAATATCATCAAAACGGCTAAATAGCATAAATATGTAAAGTTCATATTTTTACGCAACCTGATATCGATTGCTTAATATGTATGTACTAAAAAATCAATTCTACACCTTAATTAAGGATTGCTAAATTGTTCCAAATACACTGTTATTATGGCTATACGACAACTCTATGACAACTCCAATAACATCAAAACGGCTAGTTAGCATAAATATGTAAAGTTCATATTTTTACGCAACTTGATAAAGAATAATAATGTATGTGTATGTACCAAAAAATCAATTCTACACCTTAATTTAGGATTGTTAAATTGTTCCAAATACACTGTCGCTATAACTCCAATAACATCAACACGGGTAATTAGCAAAAATATGTAAAGTTCATATTTTTACGCAACCTGATATCGATTGCATATTGTGAATGTACCAAAAAATCAATTTTACACCTTAATCTAACACAACTCTATGAAAGCTCCAATAACATCAAAACGGCTAAATAGCATAAATATGTAAAGTTCATATTTTTACGCAACCTCATATCGATTGCTTAATGTGTATGTATCAAAAGATCGATTATACACCTTAACTTAAGATTGTGAAATTGCTAAATAGACACTGTCGTTAAGGCTATACGGCAACTCTATGAAAGCTCCAATATCATCAAAACGGCTAAATAGCATAAATATGTAAAGTTCATATTTTTACGCAACCTGATATGGATTGCATAATGTTTATGTACCAAAAAATCCATTCTACACCTTGATTAAGGATTGTTAAATTGTTCCAAATACACTGTCGCTATTGCTATAGGGCAACTTTATGACAACTCCAATAACATCAAAACAGCTAGTTAGCAAAAATATGTAAAGTTCATATTTTTACGCATCTTGATATCGATTGCTTAATGTGTATGTACCAAAAAATCGATTCTACACCTTAATATAAGATTAAGAAATTGCTCCAAATACACTGTCGCTATGGCTATACGACAACTCTATGACAACTCCAATAACATCAAAACGGCTAGTTAGCATAAATATGTAAAGTTCATATTTT
>NW_024395053.1:0-1903 GCF_016617805.1 Bactrocera tryoni
TGACACCTCCAATAACATTAAAACGGGTAATTAGCAAAAATATGTAAAGTTCATATTTTACGCATCTTGATATCGATTGCTTAATGTGTATGTACTAAAAAATAGATTCCACACCTTAATATAAGATTGATAAATTGTTCCAAATACACTGTCGCTATTGCTATAGGACAACTCCAATAACAGAAAAACGGGTAATTAGCAAAAATATGTAAATTTCATATTTTTTGCGCATCTTGATATCGATTGCTTAATGTGTATGTACTAAAAAATCGATTCTACCCCTTAATATAAGATTGTGAAATTGCTCCAAAGACACTGTCGTTATGGCTATACTAACACTCTATGAAAGTTCCAACAACATCAAATCGGCTAAATAGCATAAATATGTAAAGTTCATATTTTTACGCAACCTGATATCGATTGCATAATGTGTATATATCAAAAAATCAATTCTACACCTTAATTTATGATTGCTAAATTGTTCCAAATACACTGTCGCTATTGCTATAGGACAACTCCAATAACAGAAAAACGGGTAATTAGCAAAAATATGTAAATTTCATATTTTTTGCGCATCTTGATATCGATTGCTTAATGTGTATGTACTAAAAAATCGATTCTACCCCTTAATATAAGATTGTGAAATTGCTCCAAATTTACTGTTGCTATGGCTATACGACAACTCTATGACAACTCCAATAACATCAAAACGGCGAGTTAGCATAAATATGTAAAGTTCATATTTTTACGCATCTTGATATCGATTGCTTAATGTGTATGTACTAAAAAATAGATTCCACACCTTAATATAAGATTGTGAAATTGATCCAAATACACTGACGTTATGGCTATGCGACAACTCTATGACAACTCCAATAACATCAAAACGGCGAGTTAGCAAAAATATGGAAAGTTCATATTTTTACGTAACTTGATATCGATTGCTTAATGTGTATGTATCAAAAAATCGATTCTACACCTTAACTTAAGATTGTGAAATTGCTCCAAAGACACTGTCATTATATCTATACGACAACTCTGTGACAACTCCAATAACATCAAAACGGCTAAATAGCATAAATATGTAAAGTTTATATTTTTACACAACCTGTTATCGATTGCTTAATGTGCAAATACTAAAAAATCGATTCTACACCTTAATATAAGATTGCTAAATTGCTCCAAATACACTGTCGCTATGCCTATACGAATACTTAATGACAACTCCAATAACATCAAAACGGCGGGTTAGCAAAAATATGTAAAGTTCATATTTTTACGCAATTTGATATCGATTGTTAATGTGTATGTATCAAAAAATCGATTCTACACCTTAACTTAAAGACACTGCCGTTATGGCTATACGACAACTCTATGACAACCCCAGTAACATCAAAACGGCTAAATAGCATAAATATGTAAAGTTCAAATTTCTTCCCAACCTGTTATCGATTGCATAATGTGTATGTACCAAAAAATCAATTCTACACCTTCTACAACTCTATGACAACTCCAATATCATCAAAACGGCGAGTTAGCTTAAATATATAAAGTTCATATTTTTACGCAACTTGATATCGATTGCTTAATGTGTATGTATCAAAAAATCGATTCTACACCCTAATATAAGATTGTGAAATTTCTCCAAAGACACTCTCGCTATGGCTATACGACAACTCTATGACAACTCCAATAACATCAAAACGGCTAATTAACAAAAATATGTAAAGTTCATATTTTTACGCATCTTGATATCGATTGCTTAATGTGTATGTACTAAAAAATCGATTCTACACCTTAATATAAGGTTGGTAAATTGCTCCAAGTACACTGTCGCTATGGCTATACGACAACTGTATGACAACTCCAATAAAATCAAAACGGCGAGTTAGCTTAAATATGT
>NW_024395054.1:0-11514 GCF_016617805.1 Bactrocera tryoni
TGAAATTGCTCCAAACACACTGTCGCTATGGCTTTACGACAACTCTGTGACAACTCCAATAACATCAAAACGGCTAGTTAGCATAAATATGTAAAGTTCATATATTTACGCGTCTTGATATCGGTTGCTTAATGCGTATGTATGTATTTAAAAAACAATTCTACACCTTAATTTAGGATAGCTAAATTGTTACAAATACATTGTCGCTATTGTAATAGGACAACTCTATGACAACTCCAATAACATCAAAACGGCTAGTTAGCATAAATATGTAAAGTTCAAATTTTTACGCAACTTGATATCGATTGCTTAATGTGTATGTACCACAAAATCAATTTTACACCTTAATTCAAGATTGCAAAGTTGTTCCAAATACACTGTCGCTCTTGCTATAGATCAACTCTATGACAACTCCAATAACATCAAAACGGCTAGTTAGCATAAATATGTAAAGTTCATATTTTTACGCATCTTGATATCGATTGCTTAATGTGTATGTACTAAAAAATCAATTTTACACCTTAATTTAAAATTGCAAAGTTGTTCCAAATACACTGTCGCTATTGCTATAGGACAACTCTACGACAACTCCAATAACATCAAAACGGCTAATTTGCATAAATATGTAAAGTTCATGTTTTTACGCAACTTGATATCGATTGCTTAATGTGTATGTACTAAAAAATCAATTTTACACCTTAATTTAATATTGCAAAGTTGTTCCAAATACACTGTCGCTATTGCTATAGAACAACTCTATGACAACTCCAATAACATCAAAACGGCTAGTTAGCATAAATATGTAAAGTTCATATTTTTACGCAACTTGATATCGATTGCTTAATGTGTATGTTCCAAAAAATCGATTCTACACTTTAATATAAGATTGTGAAATTGCTACAAATACACTGTCGCTATGGCTATACGACAACTCTATGACAACTCCAATATCATCAAAACGGCGAGTTAGCATAAATATGTAAAGTTCATATTTTTACGCAACTTGATATCGATTGCTTAATGTGTATGTACCAAAAAATCAAATCTACACCTTAATTTAGGATTGTTAAATTAATCCAAATACACTGTCGCTATTGCTATAGGACAACTCTATGACAACTCCAATAACTTCAAAAAGGGTAATTTGCATAAATATGTAAAGTTCATATTTTTACGCATCTTGATATCGATTGCATATTGTGTATGTATCAAAAAAAAAATTCACACCTTAATTTAAGATTGTAAAGGTGTTCCAAATACACTGTCGCTATTGCTATAAAACAACTCTATGACAACTTCAATAACATCAAAACGATTAATTAGTAAAAATATGTGAAGTATATATATTTATGCTACCTGATATCGATTGCATTATGTGTATGTATCAAAAAATCGATTCTACACCTTAATTTAGGATTGTTAAATTGTTCCAAATACATTGTCGCTATTGCTTTAGAACATCTCTGTGACAACTCCAATAGCATAAAAACGCCTAATTTGCATAAATATGTAAAGTTCATATATTTACGCATCTTGATATCGATTGCATAATGTGTATGCATCAAAAAAATCAATTCTACACCTTAATTTAGGATTGCTAAATTGTTCCAAATATATTGTCGCTATTGCTATGGGACAACTCTATTACAACTCCAACAACATCAAAACGGCGAGTTAGCATAAATATGTAAAGTTCATATTTCTACGCAACTTAATATCAATTGCTTAATGTGTATGTATCGGAAAATCGATTCTACACCTTAACTTAAGATTGTGAAATTTTTCCAAAGACACTGTCGTTATGGCTATACGACAACTCTATGAAAGCTCCAATAACATCAAAACGGCTAATTAACAGAAATATGTAAAGTTCATATTTTTACGCATCTTGATATCGATTGCTTAATATGCATCAAAAAAATCAATGCTACACCTTAATTAAGGATTGTTAAATTGTTCCAAATACATTGTCGCTATTGCTATAGGACAACTCTATTACAACTCTATGACAACTCCAATAACATCAAAACGGCTAATTTGCATAAATATGTAAAGTTCATATTTTTACGCATCTTGATATCGATTGCTTAATGTGTATGTATAAAAAATCAATTTTACACCTTAATTTAAGATTGCAAAGGTGTTCCAAATACACTGTCGCTATTGCTATAGGGCAACTCTATGACAACTCCAATAACATCAAAACGGCTAATTAACAGAAATATGTATAGTTCATATTTCTACGAAACTTGATATCGATTTCTTAATGTGTATGTACTAAAAAATCGATTCTGCACCTTAATATAAGATTGTAAAATTGTTCCAAATACACTGTAGCTATTGCTATAGGGCAACTCTATGAAAGTTTCAATAACACCAAAATGGCTAATTAACAGAAATATGTAAAGTTCATATTTTTACGCATCTTGATATCGATTGCATAATATGTATGTACCAAAATATCAATTTTACGCCTTAATTTAAGATTGCAAAGTTGTTCCAAATACATTGCCGCTATTGCTATAGGACAACTCTATGACAACTCCAATAACATCAAAACGGCTAGTTAGCATAAATATGTAAGGTTCATATTTTTACGCAACTTGATAAAGACTGCTTAGTGTGCATGTACCAAAAAATCGATTCTACACCTTAATATAAGATTGTGAAATTGCTCCAAATACACTGTCGCTATGGCTATACGAAAACTCTATGACAACTCCAATAACATCAAAACGGCGAGTTAGCATAAATATGTAAAGTTCATATTTTTACGCAACTTGATATCGATTGCTTAATGTGTGTGTATCAAAAAATCGATTCTACACCTTAACTTAAGATTGTGAAATCGCTCCAAAGACACTGTCGCTATGGCTATACGACAACTCTATGAC
Source organism: Bactrocera tryoni (assembly GCF_016617805.1). NCBI lineage: Eukaryota > Metazoa > Arthropoda > Insecta > Diptera > Tephritidae > Bactrocera > Bactrocera tryoni. The sequence goes on from NW_024395054.1 coordinate 2,895, forward strand.
AACTCCAATAACATCAAAACGGCTAATTAACAGAAATATGTGAAGTTAATATTTTTACGAAACTTGATATCGATCGCTTAATAAGTATGTACTAAAAAATCGATTCTACATCTTAATAAAAGATTGTGAAATTGATCCAAATACACTGTTGCTATGGCTATACGACAACTCCATGACAACTCCAATAACATCAAAACGGTTAATTAACAGAAATAAGTAAAGTTCATATTCTTACGCAACTTGATATCGATTGCTTAATGTGTATGTACTAAAAAATCGGTTCTACACCGTAACTTAAGATTGTGAAATTGTTCCAAATACACTGTCGCTATGGCTATACGACAACTCTATGAAAGCTACAATAACATCAAAACGGTTAGTTAGCATAAATATGTAAAGTTCATATTTTTACGCAACTTGATATCGATTACTGAGTGTGTATGTTTAAAAATCGATTCTACACTTTAACTTAAGATTGTGAAATTGCTCCAAAGACACTGTCGCTATGGCTATGCGACAACTCTATGACAACTCCAATAACATCAAAACGGCGAGTTAGCATAAATATGTAAAGTTCATAATTTTACGCAGCTTGATATCGATTGCTTAATGTGTATGTATGGAAAAATCGATTCTACACCTTAACTTAAGATTGTAAAATTGCTTCAAAGACACTGTCGTTATGGCTATACGACAACTCTATGAAAGCTCCAATAACATCAAAACGGCTAAATAACAGAAATATGTAAAGTTCATATTTTTACGCATCTTGATATTGATTGCTTAATGTGTATGTATGTATTAAGAAATCAATTCTAGACCTTAATTTAGGATAGCTAAATTGTTCCAAATACATTGTCGCTAATTCTATAGGACAACTCTATGACAACTCCAATAACATCAAAACGGCTAATTTGCATAAATATGTAAAGTTCATGTTTTTACGCAACTTGATATCGATTGCATAATATGTATGTACCAAAAAATCAATTATACACCTTAATTTAAGATTGCAAAGTTGTTCCAAATACACTGTCGCTCTTGTTATAGAACAACTCTATGACAACTCCAATAAAATCAAAACGGCTAATTTGCATAAATATGTAAAGTTCATAATTTTACGCAACTTGATATCGATTGCTTAATGTGTATGTACTAAAAAATCGATTCTACACCTTAATATAAGATTGTAAAATTGTTTCAAATACACGGTCGTTATTGCTATAGGGCAACTCTATGACAACTCCAAATATGTAAAGTTCATATTTTTACGCAACTTGATATCGATTGCTTAATATGTATGTACCAAAAAATCAATTTTACATCTTAATTTAAGATTGCAAAGTTGTTCCAAATACATTGTCGCTATTGCTATAGGATAACTCTATGACAACTCCAATAACATAAAACGGCTAATTAGTATAACAATGTAAAGTTCATATTTTACGCAACTTGATATCGAGTGCTTAATGTGTATGTACCAAAAAATCGATTCTACACCTTAATATAAGATTAAGAAATTGCTCCAAATACACTGTCGCTATTGCTGGAGGACAACTCTGTGACAACTCAATAACATCAAAACGGCGAGTTAGCACAAATATGTAAAGTTCATATTTTTACGCATCTTGATATCGATTGCTTAATGTGTATGTACCAAAAAATCAATTTTACACACTAATTTAAGATTGCAAAGTTGTTCAAAATACCCTGTCGCTATTGCTATGAGACAACTCTATGACAACTCTAATAACATCAAAACGGCTAGTTAGCATAAATATGTAAAGTTCATATTTTTACGCAACTTGGTATCGATTGCTTAATGTGTATGTATCAAAAAATCAATTCTACACCTTAATTTAGGATTGCTAAGTTGTTTCAAATACATTGTCGCTATTGCTATAGGACAACTCTATGACAACTCCAATAACATCAAAACGGCTAGTTAGCATAAATATGTAAAGTTCATATTTTTACGCAACTTGATATCGATTGCTTAAAGTGTATGTATCAAAAAATCAGTTTTACACCTTAATTTAAGATTGTAAAATTGTTCCAAAAACACTGTCGCTATTGCTATAGAACAACTCTATGACAACTCCAATAACACCAAAACGGCTAGTTAGCATAAATATGTAAAGTTCATATTTTTACGCATCTTGATATCGATTGCTTAATGTGTATGTATGTATTAAAAAATCAATTCTACACCTTAATTTAGGATAGTTAAATTGTTCCAAATACATTGTCGCTATTGCTATAGGACAACTCTATGACAACTCCAATAACACCAAACCGGTAAGTTAGCATAAATATGTAAAGTTCATATTTTTACGCAACTTGATATCGATTGCTTAATGTGTATGTATCGAAAAATCGATTCTACACCTTAACTTAAGATTGTGAAATTGCTCCAAAGACACTGTCGTTATGGGTACACGACAACTCTATGACAACTCCAATAACATCAAAACGGCGAGTTAGCATAAATATTAAAGTTCATATTTTTACGCAACTGTATATCGATTGCTTAATGTGTATGTTTGTATTGAAAAATCAATACTACAATTTAATTTAGGATAGTTAAATTGTTCCAAATACATTGTCGCTATTGTAATAGGACAACTCTATGACAACTCCAATAACATCAAAACGACTAGTTAGCATAAATATGTAAAGTTCATATTTTTACGCAACTTGATATTGATTGCTTAATGTGTGTGTATCAAAAAATCAATTCTACACCTTAACTTAGGATAGTTAAATTGTTCCAAATACATTGTCGCTATTGCTATAGGACAACTCTATGACAACTCCAATAACACCAAAACGGCTAGTTAGCATAAATATGTAAAGTTCATATTTTTACGCATCTTGATATCGATTGCTTAATGTGTATGTAGCAAAAAATCAATTCTACACCTTAATTTAGGATAGTTAAATTGTTCCAAATACATTGTCGCTATTGCTATAGGACAACTCTATGACAACTCCAATAACATCAAAACGGCTAATTTGCATAAATATGTACAGTTCATATTTTTACGCATCTTGGTATCGATTGCATAATATGTATGTACCAGAAAATCAATTTTACATCTTAATTTAAGATTGTATAGTTGTTCCAAATACACTGTCGCTATTGCTTTAGAACAACTCTATGACAACTCCAATAACATCAAAACGGCAAATTTGCATAAATATGTAAAGTTCAAATTTTTACGCAACTTGATATCGATTGCTTAATTTGTATAAATCGAAAAATCGATTCTACATCTTAACTTAAGATTGTGAAATTGCTCCAAAGACACTGTCGCTATGGCTATACGACAACTCTATGACAACTCCAATAACATCAAAACGATTAATTAGCATAAATATGTAAAGTTCATAATTTTACGCAACTTGATATCGATTGCTTAATGTGTATGTATCTAAAATAACATCACAACGGCTAATTAACAGAAATATGTAAAGTTCATATTTTTACGCGTCTTGATATCGATTGCTTAATGCGTATGTATGTATTAAGAAATCAATTCTACACCTTAATTTAGGATAGCTAAATTGTTCCAAATACATAGTCGCTATTGTAATAGGACAACTCTATGACAACTCCAATAACATTAAAACGGCTAATTAACAGAAATATGTAAAGTTCCTAATTTTACGCATCTTGGTATCGATAGCTTGATGTGTATGAACTAAAAAATCGATTCTACACCTTCATATAAGATTTCGAAATTGCTCCAAATACACTGTCGTTATGGCTATACGACAACTCTATGACAACTCCAATAACATCAAAACGGGTAATTAGCAAAAATATATAAAGTTCATATTTTTACGCAACGTGATATCGATTGCTTAATGTGTATGTACCAAAAAATCAATTCTACACCTTAATTTAAGGTTGTTAAATTGTTCCAAATACACTGTCGCTATTGCTATAAGACAACTCTATGACAACTCCAATAACATGTAAACGGGTAATTAGCAAAAATATATAAAGTTCATATTTTTACGCAACTTGATATCGATTGCTTAATGTGTATGTATCAAAAAATCAATTCTTCACCTTAATTTCGGATTGTTAAATTCTTTCAAATACACTGTCGCTATTGCTATAGGACAACTCTATGACAACTCCAATAACATCAAAACGGCTAATTAACAGAAACATGTAAAGTTCGTATTTTTACGCATCTTAATATCGTTTGCTTAATGTGTATGTACTAAAAAATTGATTCTACACCTTTATATAAGATTGTGAAATTGCTCCAAATTCACTGTCGCTATGGCTAAACGACAACTCTATGACAACTCCACTAACTCCACTAGTTAGCATAAATATGTAAAGTTCATATTTTTACGCAACTTGATATCGATTGCTTAATGTGTATGTACCACAAAATCAATTTTACACCTTAATTCAAGATTGCAAAGTTGTTCCAAATACACTGTCGCTCTTGCTATAGATCAACTCTATGACAACTCCAATAACATCAAAACGGCTAGTTAGCATAAATATGTAAAGTTCATAATTTTACGCAACTTAATAACGATTGCTTAATGTGTATGTATCAAAAAATCGATTCTACACCATAACTTAAGATTGTGAAATTGCTCCAAAGACACTGTCGTTATGGCTATACGACAACTCTATGAAAGCTCCAATAACATCAAAACGGCTAATTAACAGAAATATGTAAAGTTCATATTTTTGCGCAACTTTATATCGACTGCTTAATGTGTATGTATCGAAAAACCGATTCAACACCTTAATTTAAAATTGCAAAGTTGTTCCAAATACATTGTCGCTATTGCTATAGGACAACTCTATGACAACTCCAATAACATCAAAACGGCTAGTTAGCATAAATATGTAAAGTTCATATTTTTTGCAACTTGATACCGATTGCTTAATGTGTATGTACTAAAAAATCGATTCTACACCTTAATTTGGGATTGTTAAGTTGTTCCATATACACTGTCGCTATTACTGTAGGACAACTCTATGACAACTCCAATAACATCAAAACGGCTAGTTAGCATAAATATGTAAAGTTCATATTTTTACGCAACTTGATATCGATTGCTTAATGTGTATGCACCAAAAAAACGATTCTACACCTTAACTTAAGATTGTGAAATTGCTCCAAAGACACTGTCGTTATGGCTACACGACAACTCTATGAAAGCTCCAATAACATCCGAGCAGCTAGTTAGCATAAATATGTAAAGTTCATATTTTTACGCAACTTGATATCGATTGCTTAATGTGTATGTATCAAAAAATCAATTCTACACCTTAATTAAGGATAGTTAAATTGTTCCAAATATATTGTCGCTATTGCTATAGGACAACTCTATGACAACTCCAATAACATCAAAACGGCTAGTTAGCATAAATATGTAAAGTTCATAGTTTTACGCAACTTGATATCGATTGCTTAATGTGTATGTATCGAAAAATCGATTCTACACTTTAACTTAAGATTGTGAAATTGCTCCAAATACACTGTCGCTATTGCTATAGAACAACTCTATGACAACTCCAATAACATCAAAACTTCGAGTTAGCATAAATATGTAAAGTTCATATTTTTACGCAACTTGATATCGATTGCATAATGTGTATGTACCAAAAAATCAATTCTGCACCTAAATTTGGGATTGTTAAATTGTTCCAAATACATTGTCGCTATTGCTATAGGACAACTCTATGACAACTCCAATAACATCAAAACGGCTAGTTAGCATAAATATGTAAAGATCATATTTTTACGCAACTTGATATCGATTGCTTAATGTGTATGTATCGAAAAATCGATTCTACACCTTAATATAAGATTGTGAAATTGATCCAAAGACACTGTCGTTATGGCTATACGACAACTCTATGAAAGCTCCAATAACATCAAAACGGCTAATTAACAGAACTATGTAAAGTTCATATTTTTACGCAACTTGATATCGATTGCTTAAAGTGTATGCACTAAAAAATCGATTCTACACCTTAATATAAGATTGTAAAATTGTTCCAAATACACTGTCGCTATTGCTATAGGGCAACTCTATGACAACTCCAATAACAAGAAAACGGCTAGTTAGCATAAATATGTAAATTTCATATTTTTACGCAACTTTATATCGATTGCTTAATGTGTATGTATCAAAAAATCAATTCTACACCTTAATTTAGGATTGTTAAATTGTTCCAGATACATTGTCGCTACTGCTATAGGACAACTCTATAACAACTCCAATAACATCAAAACGGCTAATTTGCATAAATATGTAAAGTTCATATTTTTACGCAACTTGATATCGATTGCTTAATGTGTATGTATCAAAAAATCAATTCTACACCTTAATTTAGGATTGTTAAGTTGTTCTAAATACATTGTCGCTATTGCTATAGGACAACTCTATGACAACTCCAATAACATCAATACGGCTAGTTAGCATAAATAGGTAAAGTGCATATTTTTACGCAACTTGATATCGATTGCTTAATGTGTATAAATCGAAAAATCGATTCTACATCTTAACTTAAGATTGTGAAATTGCTCCAAAGACACTGTCGCTATGGCTATACGACAACTCTATGACAACTCCAATAACATCAAAACGATTAATTAGCATAAATATGTAAAGTTCATAATTTTACGCAACTTGATATCGATTGCTTAATGTGTATGTATCTAAAATAACATCAAAACGGCTAATTAACAGAAATATGTAAAGTTCATATTTTTACGCGTGTTGATATCGATTGCTTAATGCGTATGTATGTATTAAGAAATCAATTCTACACCTTAATTTAGGATAGTTAAATTGTTCCAAATACATTGTCGCTATTGCTATAGGACAACTCTATGACAACTCCAATAACATCAAAACGGCTAGTTAGCATAAATATGTAAAGTTCATATTTTTACGCAACTTAATATCGATAGCTTAATGTGTATGTATCAAAAAATCAATTCTACACCTTAATTTAGGATTGTTAAATTGTTCCAAATACACTGTCGCTATGGCTATACGACAACTCTATGACAACTCCAATAACATCAAAACGGCGAGTTAGCATAAATATGTAAAGTTCATATTTTTACGCAACTTGATATCGATTGCTTAATGTGTATGTATCGAAAAATCGATCCTACACCTTAACTTAAGATTGTGAAATTGCTCCAAAGACACTGTCGTTATGGCTATACGACAACTCTATGAAAGCTCCAATAACATCAAAATGGCTAATTAACAGAAATATGTAAAGTTCATATTTTTACGCATCTTGATGTCGATTGCATAATATGTATGTACCAAAAAATCAATTTTACGCTTTAATTTAAGATTGCAAAGTTGTTCCAAATACACTGTCGCTATGGCTATGCGACAACTATATAACAACTCCAATAACATCAAAACGGCGAGTTAGCATAAATATGTAAAGTTCATACTTTTACGCAACTTGATATCGATTGCGTTATGTGTATGTATAAAAAAACGATTCTACACCTTAATATAAGATTGTGAAATTGCTCTAAATACACTGTCGCTATGGCTACACGACAACTTTATGACAACGCCAATAACATCAAAACGGCGAGATAGCATAAATATTAAAAGTTCATATTTTTACGCAACTTTATATCGATTGCTTAATGTGTATGTTTGTATTAAAAAATCAATTCTACACCTTAATTTAGGATAGTTAAATTGTTCCAAATACATTGTCGCTCTAATAACATAAGATTGTGAAATTGCTTAACATAAGATTGTGAAATTGCTTAATGTGTTTGTATGTATTAAAAAATTAATTCTACACCTTAATTTAGGATAGTTAAAATGTTCCAAATACATTGTCGCTATTGTAATAGGACAACTCTATGACAACTCCAATAACATCAAAACGACTAGTTAGCATAAATATGTAAAGTTCATATTTTTACGCAACTTGATATCAATTGCTTAATGTGTATGTATCAAAAAATAAATTCTACACCTTAATTTAGGATAGTTAAATTGTTCCAAATACATTGTCGCTATTGCTATAGGACAACTCTATGACAACTCCAATAACACCAAAACGGCTAGTTAGCATAAATATGTAAAGTTCATATTTTTACGCATCTTGATATCGATTGCTCAATGTGTATGTATGTATTAAAAAATCAATTCTACACCTTAATTTAGGATAGTTAAATTGTTCCAAATACATTGTCGCTACGGCTAAACGACAACTCTATGGCCACTCCAATAACATCAAAACGGCGAGTTAGCATAAATATGTAAAGTTCATATTTTTACGCAACTTGATATCGATAGGTTAAAGTGTATGTACTAAAAAAACGATTCTACACCTTAATATAGGATTGTGAAATTGCTCTAAATACACTGTCGCTATGGCTACACGACAACTCCAATAACATCAAAACGGCGAAGTAGCATAAATATTAAAAGTTCATATTTTTACGCAACTTAATATCGATTGCTTAATGTGTATGTATGTATTAAAAAATCAATTCTACACCTTAATTTAGGATAGTTAAATTGTTCCAAATACATTGTCGCTATTGTAATAGGACAACTCTATGACAACTTCAATAAC
>NW_024395055.1:0-5538 GCF_016617805.1 Bactrocera tryoni
CTTTACATATTTAAGCTAATTAGCCTTTTTGATAATATGGGAGTTGTCATAGAGTTGTCGTATAGCCATAACGACAGTGTATTTGAAACAACTTCACAATCTTAAGCAATCGATATCAAGTTCCGTAAAAATATGAACTTTACATATTTATGCAAATTAGCCTTTTTGAAGTTGTTGGAGTCGTCATAGGGTTGTCGTATAGCCATAACGACAGTGTATTTGGAGCAATTTCATAATCTTAAGTTAAAATGTAGAATTGATTTTATGGTACATACTCATTAAGCAATCGATTTCAAGTTGCGTAAAAATGAACTTTACATATTTGAGCTAATTAGCCTTTTTGATATTATGGGAGTTGTCATAGAGTTGTTGTAAAGCAATAGCGAGAGTGTATTTGGAACAAATTTACAATCTTAAATTAAGGTACCTACACATCAAGCAATCGAAATCAAGTTGCGTAAAAATATGAACTTTACATATTTAAGCTAATTAGCCTTTTTGATATTATGGGAGTTGTCAAAGAGTTGTCGTATAGCCATAACGACAGTGTATTTGAAACAACTTCACAATCTTAAGTAATCGATATCAAGTTGCGTAAAAATATGAACTTTACATATTTATGCAAATTAGCCTTTTTGAAGTTATTGGACTTCTCATAGAGTTGTCGTATAGCCATAACGACAGTGTATTTGGAGCAATTTCATTATCTTCAATTAAGGTGTAGAATTGATTTTTTAGTACATGCACAATAAGCAATCGTTATCGAGTTGCGCAAAAATATGAACTTTACATATTTCTGTTAATTGGCCGTTTTGATGTTATTGGAGTCATAGAGTTGTCCTACAGCAATAGCGACAGTGTATTTGGAACAAATTTACAATCTTAAATTAAGGTGTTGAATTGATTTTTTGGTACCTACACATCAAGCAATCGAAATCAAGTTGCGTAAAAATATGAACTTTACATATTTAAGCTAATTAGCCTTTTTGATATTATGGGAGTTGTCATAGAGTTGTCGTATAGCGACTGTGTGTTTTGAACAACTTCACAATCTTAAGTTAAGTTGTAGTATTGATTTTTTTGTACATACACATTAAGCAATTGATATCAAGTTGCGTAAAAATATGGGCTTTACATACTTATGCTAATTAGCCTTTTTGATGTTATTGGAGTTCTCATAGAGTTGTCGTATAGCCATAACGACAGTGTATTTGGAGCAACTTCATCATCTTAAATTAAGGTGTAGAATTGATTTTTTAGTACATACACATTAAGCAATCGGTATCAAGTTGCGTTAAAATATGAACTTTATATATTTATGCTAACTAGCCGTTTCGATGTTATTGGAGTTGTCTTTGGGTTGTCGTATAGCCATAACGACAATGTATTTGGAACAACTTCAATTTCCTGTATTAAGGTGTAGAATCAACTTTTTAGTACATACACGTTAAGCAATCGATATCTAGTTGCGTAAAAATATGAACTTTACATATTATGCTAATTAGCCTTTTTGAAGTTATAGGAGTTGTCATAGAGTTGTCGTATAGCGACAGTGTATTTGGAGCAATTTCGCAATCTTATATTAAGGTGTAGAATTAAGTTTTTGGTACATACATATCAATCAATAGATATCGAGTTGCGTAAAAATATGAACTTTGTATATTTATCCTAACTAGCCGTTTTGATGTTACTGGAGTTGTCATAGAGTTGTCGTATAGCCATAACGTCAGTGTGTTTGGAGCAATTTCGCAATTTTATTATAAGGTGTAGAATCTATTTTTGGTACATACAAATTAAGCAATCGATATCAAGTTGCGTAAAAATATGAACTTCACATATTTATGCTAACTAGCCGTTTTGATGTTATTGGAGTTGTCATAGAGTTGTCGTATAGCCATAAAGACAGTGTATTTGGAACAACTTTACAATCTTACATTAAGGTGTAGAATCGATTTTTTAGTACACATACATTAAGCAATCGATAACAAGTTGCGTAAAAATATGAACTTTACATATTTCCGTTAATTAGTCGTTTTGCTGTTATTGGAGTTGTCATAGAATTGTCGTATAGCCATAGAGAGAGTGTATTTGGAACAACTTTACAATCTTAAATTAAGGTGTTGAATTGATTTTTTGGTACATACACATCAAGCAATCGATATAAAGTTGCGTAAAAATATGAACTTTACATATTTAAGCTAATTAGCCCTTTTTATAATATGGGAGTTGTCATAGAGTTGTCGTATAGCCATAACGACAGTGTATTTGAAACAACTTCACAATCTTAAGCAATCGATATCAAGTTGCGTAAAAATATGAACTTTACATATTTATGCAAATTAGCCTTTTTGAAGTTGTTGGAGTCGTCATAGGGTTGTCGTATAGCCATAACGACAGTGTATTTGGAGCAATTTCATAATCTTAAGTTAAGATGTAGAATTGATTTTATGGTACATACTCATTAAGCAATCGATTTCAAGTTGCGTAAAAATATGAACTTTACATAGTTCCGTTAATTAGTCGTTTTGCTGTTATTGGAGTTGTCATAGAATTGTCGTATAGCCATAAAGAGAGTGTATTTGGAACAACTTTACAATCTTAAATTAAGGTGTTGAATTGATTTTTTGGTACATACACACCAAGCAATCGATATAAAGTTGCGTAAAAATATGAACTTTACATATTTAAGCTAATTAGCCTTTTTAATAATATGGGAGTTGTCATAGAGTTGTCGTATAGCCATAACGACAGTGCATTTGAAACAACTTCACAATCTTAAGCAATCGATATCAAGTTGCGTAAAAATATGAACTTTACATATTTATGCAAATTAGCCTTTTTGAAGTTGTTGGAGTCGTCATAGGGTTGTCGTATAGCCATAACGACAGTGTATTTGAAGCAATTTCATAATCTTAAGTTAAGATGTAGAATTGATTTTATGGTACATACACACCAAGCAATCGATATAAAGTTGCGTAAAAATATGAACTTTACATATTTAAGCTAATTAGCCTTTTTGATAATATGGGAGTTGTCATAGAGTTGTCGTATAGCCATAACGACAGTGTATTTGGAACAATTTCACAATCTTAAGTAATCGATATCAAGTTGCGTAAAAATATGAACTTTACATATTTATGCAAATTAGCCTTTTTGAAGTTATTGGAGTTCTCATAGAGTTGTCGTACAGCCATAACGACAGTGTATTTGGAGCAATTTCATTATCTTAAATTAAGGTGTCGAATTGATTTCTTAGTACATACACATTAAGCGATCGATATCGAGTTACGCAAAAATATGAACTTTATATATTTATGCTAACTAGCCGTTTCGATGTTATTGGAGTTGTCATAGAGTTGTCGTATAGCCATAACGACATTGTATTTGGAGCGATTTCATAATCTTAATTAAGGTGTAGAATTGATTTTATGGTACGTACTCTTTAAGCAATCGATTTCAAGTTGCGTAAAAATATGAACTTTACATATTTATGCTAACTAGCCGTTTTGATGTTATTGGAGTCATAGAGTTGTCCTACAGCAATAGCGACAGTGTATTTGGAACAAATTTACAATCTTAAATTAAGGTGTTGAATTGATTTTTTGGTACCTACACATCAAGCAATCGAAATCAAATTGCGTAAAAATATGAACTTTACATATTTAAGCTAATTAGCCCTTTTGATATTATGGGAGTTGTCATAGAGTTGTCGTATAGCCATAACGACAGTGTATTTGGAGCAACTTCATTATCTTAAATTAAGGTGTAGAATTGATTTTTTAGTACATACACATTAATCGATAGATATCAAGTTGCGTAAAAATATGAACTTTATATATTTATGCTAACTAGCCGTTTCGATGTTATTGGAGTTGTCATAGGGTTGTCGTATAGCCATAACGACAGTGTATTTGGAACAACTTCACAATCTTAAGTAATCGATATCAAGTTGCGTAAAAATATGAACTTTACATATTTATGCAAATAAGCATTTTTGAAGTTATTGGAGTTCTCATAGAGTTGTCGTATAGCCATAACGATAGTGTATTTGGAGCAATTTCATTATCTTAAATTAAGGTGTAGAATTGAGTTTTTAGTACATACACATTAAGCAATCGATATCGAGTTGCGAAAAAATATGAACTTTATATATTTATGCTAACTAGTCGTTTCGATGTTATTGGAGTTTTCATTTAGTTGTCGTATAGCCATAACGACAGTATATTTGGAGCGATTTCATAATCTTAAGTTAAGGTGTAGAATTGATTTTATGGTACGTACTCTTTAAGCAATCGATTTCAAGTTGCGTAAAAATGAACTTTACATATTTAAGCTAATTAGCCTTTTTGATATTATGGGAGTTGTCAAAGAGTTGTGGTATAGCCATAACGACAGTATATTTATAACAACTTCACAATCTTAAATTAAGGTGTTGAATTGATTTTTTGGTACATACACATCAAGCAATCGAAATCAAGTTGCGAAAAATATGAACTTTACATATTTAAGCTAATTAGCCTTTTTGATATTATGGGAGTTGTCATAGAGTTGTCGTATAGCAAAAACGACTGTGTGTTTTGAACAACTTCACAATCTTAAGTTAAGTTGTAGTATTGATTTTTTTGTACATACACATTAAGCAATTGATATCAAGTTGCGTAAAAATATGGGCTTTACATATTTATGCTAATTAGCCTTTTTGATGTTTTTGGAGTCATAGAGTTGTCCTACAGCAATAGCGACAGTGTATTTGGAACAAATTTACAATCTTAAATTAAGATGTAGAATTGATTTTTTCATAGAGTTGTCCTACAGCAATAGCGAAAATGTATTTGGAACAAATTTACAATCTTAAATTAATGTGTTGAACTGATTTTTTGGTAGATACACATCAAGCAATCGAAATCAAGTTGCGTAAAAATATGAACTTTACATATTTAAGCTAGATAGCCTTTTTGATATTATGGGAGTCATAGAGTTGTCCTACAGCAATAGCGACAGTGTATTTGGAACAAATTTACAATCTTAAATTAAGATGTAGAATTGATTTTTTCATAGAGTTGTCCTACAGCAATAGCGACAATGTATTTGGAACAAATTTACAATCTTAAATTAAGGTGTTGAACTGATTTTTTGGTACATACACATCAAGCAATCGAAATCAAGGTGCGTAAAAATATGAACTTTACATATTTAAGCTAGATAGCCTTTTTGATATTATGGGAGTTGTCATAGAGTTGTCGTTTAGCCATAACGACAGTGTATTTGGAACAACTTCACAATCTTAAGTAATCGGTACAAAGTTGCGTAAAAATATGAAATTTACATATTTATGCAAATTAGCCTTTTTGAAGTTATTGGAGTTCTCATAGAGTTGTCGTACAGCCATAACGACAGTGTATTTGGAGCAATTTAACAATCTTATATTAAGGTGTAGAACTGATTTTTTGGTACATACACATTAAGCAATCGATATCAAGTTGCGTAAAAATATGAACTTTACATATTTATGCTAACTAGCCGTTTTGATGTTATTGG
>NW_024395056.1:0-3375 GCF_016617805.1 Bactrocera tryoni
GTGTATGTACACGAAAATCGACTTCATACCTGAATATAAGATTGGCGAAGTCATCCAAATGCACTGCCGTTATGGCTTAATGTCAACTTCAGTAAGATGAAGAAGGTAAATTAACTTAAAGATGTTAAATTAATTATTTAGGGCAACTCAATGTCGACTGCTAAATGTGTATGTACACGAAAATCGACTTCATACCTGAATATAGGATTGGCGAAGTTATCCAAATGCACTGTTGTTATGGCTTTATGTCAACTTCAGTAAGATGAAGAAGGTAAATTAACTTAAAGATGTTAAATTAATGATTTAAACCAACTCAATATCGACTGCTTAATGTGTATATACAAGAAAATGGACTTATACCTGAATATAAAATTGTCAAATTCTTCCAAATGCACTGCCGTTATGGCTTTATGTCAACTTCAGTAAGATGAAGAAGGTAAATTAACTTAAAGACGTTAAATTAATGATTTAAAGCAACTCAGTATCGACTGCTTAATTTGTATATACAAGAAAATCGACTTTATACCTGAATATAAGATTGTCGAATTCTTCCAAATGCACTGCCGTTATGGCTTTATGTCAACTTCAGTAAGATGAAGAAGGTAAATTAACTTAAAGATGTTAAATTAATGATTTAGAGCAACTCAATATCGACTGCTTAATGTATATATACAAGAAAATGGACTTTATACCTTAATATAAGATTGTCGAATTCTTCCAAATGCACTGCCGTTATGGCTTTATCTCAATTTCAATAAGATGAAGAACAAAAATGTTTTAAAAATGTTAAATAAATGACTTAAAGCAACTCAATATCGATTCCTAAATGTGTATATACAAGAAAATCTACTTTATACCTGAATATAAGATTGTCGAATTCTCCCAAATGCTCTGCCGTTATGGCTTTATGTCAACTTCAGTAAGATGAAGAAGGTAGATTAACTTAAAGATGTTAAATTAATGATTTAGAGCAACTCAATATCGACTGCTTAATGTGTATATACAAGAAGATGGACTTTACTTGAACATAAGATTGTCGAATTCTTCCAAATGCACTGCCGTTTTGGCTCTATGTCAGCTTTAGTAAGCTGAAGAAGGTTTGTTATCTTAAATATGTTAAATTAATGATTTAAGGCAATTCAATATCGACTGCTAAATGTGCATATACAAGAATATCGACTTTATACCTGAATATAAGATTGTCGAATTCTTCCAAATGCACTGCCGTTATGGCTTTATGTCAACTGAAGAAAGTTAATTAACTTAAATATGTTAAATGAATGATTTATGGCAACTCAATATCCACTGCTAAATGTGTATACACAAGAAAATCGAATTTATACCTGAATATAAGATTGTCGAAGTCATCCAAATGCCCTGCCGTTATGGCTTTATAACAAATTCAGTAAGATGAAGAAGGTTTATTAACTTAAATATGTTAAATGAATGATTTAAGGCAACCCAATGTCGACTCCTAAATGTGTATGTATACGAAAATCGACTTCATACCTGAATATAAGATTGACGAGGTCATCCAAATGCACTGCCGTTATGGCTTTATGTCAACTTCAGGAAGGTGAAGAAAGTAAATTAACTTAGATATGTTAAATTAATTATTTAAAGCCACTCAGTATCGACTGCTTAATGTGTATATACAAGAAAATCGACTTTATACCTGAACATAAGATTGGCGAAGTCATCCAAATGCACTGCCGTTATGGCTTTATGTCAACTTCAGGAAGGTGAAGAAAGTTAATTAACTTAAATATGTTAAATGAATGATTTATGGCAACTCAATATCGACTGCTAAATGTGTATATACAAGAAAATGGACTTTGCACCTGAATATAAGATTGTCGAATTCTTCCAAATGCACTGCCGTTATGGCTTTATGTCAACTTCGGTAAGGTGAAGAAGGTTAAATAACTTAAATGTGTGAAGCTAATGATTTATGGCAACTCAATATCGACTGCTAAATGTGTATATACAAGAAAATCGACTTTATACCTGAATATAAGATTGTCGAATTCTTCCAAATGCACTGCCGTTATGGCTTTATCTCAATTTCAATAAGATGAAGAACGAAAATGACTTAAAAATGTTAAATAAATGACTTAAAGCAACTCAATATCGATTCCTAAATGTGTATATACAAGAAAATCGACTTTATACCTGAATATAAAATTGTCGAATTCTCCCAAATGCTCTGCCGTTATGGCTTTATGTCAACTTCAGTAAGATGAAGAAGTAGATTAACTTAAAGATGTTAAATTAATGATTTAGAGCAACTCAGTACCGACTGCTTTATATGTACATACAAGAAAATGGACTTCATACCTTAATATAGGATTGTCGAATTCTTCCAAGTGCACTGCCGTTATGGCTTTATGTCAATTTCAATAAGATGAAGAAGGTAAATTAACTTAAAGATGTTAAATTAATGATTTATGGCAACTCAGTATCGACAGCTAAATGTGTATATACAAGAAAATAGACTTTATACCTGAATATAAGATTGTCGAGTTCTTCCAAATGCACTGCCGTTATGGCTTTATCTCAATTTCAATAAGATGAAGAACGAAAATGACTTAAAGATGTTAAATAAATGACTAAAAGCAACTCAATATCGATTCCTAAATGTGTATATACAAGAAAATCGACTTTAAACCTGAATATAAGATTGTCGAATTCTTCCAAGTGCACTGCCGTTATGGCCTTATGTCAACTTCAATAAGATGAAGAAGGTAAATTAACTTAAAGATGTTAAATTAATGATTTAGAGCAACTCAATATCGACTGCTTAATGTGTATCTACAAGAAAATGGACTTTATACCTGAATATAAGATTGTCGAATTCTTCCAAATGCTCTGCCGTTATGGCTTTATAGCAACTTCTGTAAGATGAAGAAGGTTTATTAACTTAAATATGTTAAATGAATGATTTAAGGCAACTCAATGTCGACTGCTAGATGTGTATGTACACGAAAATCGACTTCATACCTGAATATAAGATTGGCGAAGTCATCCAAATGCACTGCCGTTATGGCTTTATGTCAACTTCAGCCAGGTGAAAAAAGTAAATTAACTTAGATATGTTAAATTAATTATTTAAAGCCACTCAGTATCGACTGCTTAATGTGTATATACAAGAAAATCGAATTTATACCTGAATATAAGATTATCGAATTCTTCCAAATGCACTGCCGTTATGGCTTTATGTCAACTTCAGTAAGATGAAGAAGTAAATTAACTTAAAGATGTTAAATTAATGATTTAAAGCAACTCAATATCGATTGCTTAATATGTATATACAAGAAAATGGAATTTATACCTGAATATAAAATTGTCGAATTCTTCCAAATGCACTGCCGTTAT
>NW_024395057.1:0-7556 GCF_016617805.1 Bactrocera tryoni
TATTTATGATATTTAGCCGTTTTGATGTTATTGGAGCTTTCATAGAGTTGTCGTATAGCCATAACGACAGTGTATTTGGAGCAATTTCACAATGTTATATTAAGGTGTAGATTCGATTTTTTGGTACATACTCATTAAGCAATCGATATCAAGTTGCGTAAAAAAATAAACTTTACATATTTATGCTAACTCGCCGTTTTGAGTTTATTGGATTTGTCATAGAGTTGTCATATATCCATAACGACAGTGTATTTAGAACAATTTTACAGTCTTAAATTAAGGTGTAGGTTGGATTTTTTTGGTACATACTCATTAAGCAATCGATATCAAGTTGCGTATAATATGAACTTTACATATTTAAGCTAACTAGCCGCTTTGATGTTAGTGGAGTTGTCATAGAGTTGTCGTATAGCCATAACGACAATGTATTTGGAACAATTTTACAATCTTATATTAAGTTGTAGAATCGATTTTTTAGAACATACACATTAAGCAATCGATATTAAGTTTCGTAAAAATATGAACTTTTCTCATTTCTGTCAATTAGCCGTTTTTTTGTTATTGGAGTTGCCATAGAGTTGCCCTATAGCAATAGTGACAGTGTATTTGGAACAATTTTACAATCTTAAATTAAGATGTAAAATTGATTTTTTGGTACATGCACAATATGCAATCGATACCAGGTTGCGCAAAAATATGAACTTTACATATTTATGCTACTTAGCCGTTTTTATGTTGTTGGAGCTTTCATAGAGTTGTCGTATAGCCATAACGACAGTGTATTTGGAGGAATTTCACAATCTTAAGTTAAGGTGTAGAATCGGTTTTTTGCTACATACTCATTAAGCAATCGATATCAAGTTGCGTAAAAATATGAACTTTACATATTTATGCAAATTAGCCGTTTTGATGCTTTTGGAGTGGTCACAGAGTTGCTCTATAGCAATAGCGACAGTATATTTGGAACGCTTTCACAATCTTAAATTAAGACGTAAAATTAATTTTTTGATACATACACATTAAGCAATCCATATCAAGTTGCGTAAAAATATGAACTTTACATATTTACTAGCCGTTTGATGTTATTGGAGTTGTCATAGAGTTGTCCTAGAGCAATAGCGACAAGCTATTTGGAACGCTTTTACTATCTTAAATTAAGACGTAAAATTAATTTTTTGATACATACACATTAAGCAATCCATATCAAGTTGCGTAAAAATATGAACTTTACATATTTACTAGCCTTTTGATGTTATTGGAGTTGTCATAGAGTTGTCCTATAGCAATAGCGACAAGCTATTTGGAACAATTTAACAATACTAAATTAAGGTTTATAATCGATTTTTTAGTACATACATACACATTAAGCAATCGATATCAAGATGCGTAAAAATATGAACTTTACATATTTCTGTTAATACGCCGTTTTGATATTATTGGAGCTTTCATAGAGTTGTCGTATAGCCATAACGACAGTGTCTTTGAAACGACTTCACAATCTTAAGTTAAGGTGTAGAATCGATTTTTCGATACATACACATTAAGCAATCGACATCAAGTTGCGTTAAAATATGAACTGTACATATTTATGCTAACTCGCGGTTTTGATGTTACTGGAGTTGTCATAGAGTTGTCGTATAGCCATAGCGACAGTGTATTTTGAGCAATTTCGCAATCTTAAATTAAGACGTAAAATCGATTTTTTGATACATACACAATATTCAATCGATATCAGGTAGCGTAAAAATATGAACTTCACATATTTTTGCTAAATACTCGTTTTGATGTTATTGGAGTTTTCATAGTGTTGTCCTATAGCAATAGCGACAATGTATTTGGAACAAATTAACAATCCTAAATTAAGGTGTAGAATTGATTTTTTAGTACATATATACACATTAAGGAATCGACATCAAGTTGGGTAAAAATATGAACTTTACATATTTCTTTTAATTAGCCGCTTTGATGTTGTTGAAGTTGTCATAGAGTTGTCGTATAGCCATAACGACAGTGCACTTGGAAAAACTTCACAATCTTATATTAAAGTGTATAATCTAGTTTTTAGTACATACACATTAAGCAATCGATAACAAAATGCGTAAAATTATGAACTTTACATATTTATGCCAATTAGGCGTTTTGATGTTATTGGAGCTTTCATAGAGTTGTCGTATAGCCATAACGACAGTGTCTTTGGAACAATTTCACAATCTTAAGTTAAGATGTAGAATCGATTTTTCGATACATGCACATTAAGCGATCGATATCAGATTGCGTAAAAATATGAACTTTACATATTTATGCTAATTAGCCCTTTTGAAGTTATTGGAGTTGTCATATAGTTGTCGTATAGCCATAACAACAGTGTATTTGGAACAATCTAACAATCTTATATTTAGGAGTAGAATCGATTTTTTTGTACACATACACTAGGGAATCGACATCAAGTTGCGTAAAAATATGAACTTTACATATTTCTGTTAATTAGCCGTTTTAAAATCGATTTTTTGATACATACACAATATGCAATCGATATCAGGTAGCGTAAAAATATGAACTTCACATATTTTTGCTAAATACTCGTTTTGATGTTATTGGAGTTTTCATAGTGTTGTCCTATAGCAATAGCGACAATGTATTTGGAACAAATTAACAATCCTAAATTAAGGTGTAGAATTGATTTTTTAGTACATATATATACATTAAGGAATCGACATCAAGTTGGGTAAAAATATGAACTTTACATATTTCTTTTAATTAGCCGTTTTGATGTTGTTGGGGTTGTCATAGAGTTGTTGTATAGCCATAACGACAGTGCATTTGGGAAAACTTCACAATCTTATATTAGTATAATATATTTTTTAGTACATACACATAAAGCAATCGATAACAAAATGCGTAAAAATATGAACTTTACATATTTATGCAAATTAGTCGTTTTGATGTTATTGGAGCTTTCATAGAGTTGTCGTATAGCCATAACGACAGTGTCTTTGGAACAATTTCACAATCTTAAGTTAAGGTGTAGAATCGATTTTTCGATACATGTACATTAAGCAATCGATATCAGATTGCGTAATAATATGAACTTTACATATTTAAGCTAACTAGCCGCTTTGATGTTAGTGGAGTTGTCATAGAGTTGGCGTATAGCCATAACGACAATGTATTTGGAACAATTTTACAATCTTATATTAAGGTGTAGAATCGATTTTTTAGAACATACACATTAAGCAATCGATATCAAGTTTCGTGAAAATATAAACTTTTCTCATTTCTGTCAATTAGCCGTTTTTTTTGTTATTGGAGTTGCCATAGAGTTGCCCTATAGCAATAGTGACAGTGTATTTGGAACAATTTTACAATCTTAAATTAAGATGTAAAATTGATTTTTTGGTACATGCACAATATGCAATCGATACCAGGTTGCGCAAAAATATGAACTTTACATATTTATGCTACTTAGCCGTTTTTATGTTATTGGAGTTGTCATATAGTTGTCGTATAGCCATAACAACAGTGTATTTGGAACAATCTAACAATCTTATATTAGGGAGTAGAATCGATCTTTTTGTACACATACACTAAGGAATCGACATCAAGTTGCGTAAAAATATGAACTTTACATATTTCTGTTAATTAGCCGTTTTGATGTTGTTGGAGTTTTCATAGAGTTTTCGTATAGCCATAACGACAGTGCATTTGAAAAACTTCACAATCTTATATTAAAGTGTGTAAACTAATTTTTAGTACATCCACATTAAGCAATCGATAGCCAAATGCGTAAAACTATGAACTTTACATATTTATGCTAATTAGCCTTTTTGAAGTTATTGGAGATGTCGTATAGCCATAACGACAGTGCATTTAAAAAACTTCACAATTTTATATTAAAGTGTATAATCTATTTTTTAGTACATACACATTAAGCAGTCGATATCAAGTTGCGTAAAAGTATGAACTTTACACATTTTTGCTAACTAGCCGTTTTGATGTTATTGGAGTTGTCATAGAGTTGTCCCTTAGCAATAGCGACAATGTATTTGGAACAATTTAACAGTCTTAAATTAAGGTGTAGAATTGATTTTTTGGTACATACACAATATGCAATCGATTTTAGGTAGCGTAAAAATATGAACTTCACATATTTATGCTAACTAGCCGTTTTGATGTTATTGGAGTTGTCATAGAGTTGTCCTTTAGCAATAGCGACAATGTATTTGGAACAATTCAACAATCTTAAATTAAGGTGTAGAATTGATTTTTTGGTACATACTCATTAAGCAATCGATATCAAGTTTCGAAAAAATATGAACTTTTCACATTTCTGTCAATTAGTCGATTTTTTGTTATTGGAGTTGTCATAGAGTTGCCCTATAGCAATAGCAACAGTGTATTTGGAACAATTTTACAATCTTAAATTAAGATGTAAAATGCATATTTATGCTATTTAGCCGTTTTGAGTTTATTGGATTTGTCATAGAGTTGTCATATATCCATAACGACAGTGTATTAAGAACAATTTTACAGTCTTAAATTAAAATGTAGGATGGATTTTTTGGTACATACTCACTAAGCAATCAATATCAAGTTGCATATAATATGAACTTTACATATTTATGCTAACTAGCCGTTTTGATGTTATTGGAGTTGTCATAGAGTGTTCATATATTTATAACGACAGTGTATTAAGAACAATTTTACAGTCTTAAATTAAAATGTAGGATGGATTTTTTGGTACATACTCACTAAGCAATCGATATCAAGTTGCATATAATATGAACTTTACATATTTATGCTAACTAGCCGTTTTGATGTTATTGGAGTTGTCATAGAGTTGTCCTTTAGCAATAGCGACAATGTATTTGGAACAATTTTACAATCTTTAATTAAGGTGTAGAATTGATTTTTTAGTTTATACACATTACGCAATCAATATCAGGTAGCGTAAAAATATGAACTTTACATATTTAAGCTAACTAGCCGCTTTGATGTTAGTGGAGTTGTCATTGAGTTGTCGTATAGCCACAACGACAATGTATTTGGAACAATTTTACAATCTTATATTAAGGTGTAGAATCGATTTTTTAGAACATACACATTAAGCAATCGATATCAGGCTGCGTAAAAATATGAACTTTACATATTTAAGCTAACTAGCCGCTTTGATGTTAGTGGAGTTGTCATAGAGTTGTCGTATAGCCATAACGACAATATATTTGGAACAATTTTACAATCTTGTATTAAGGTGTAGAATCGAGTTTTTAGAACATACACATTAAGCAATCGATATCAAGTTTCGTAATAATATGAACTTTTCACATTTCTGTCAATTAGTCGATTTTTTGTTATTGGAGTTGTCATAGAGTTGCCCTATTGCAATAGCGACAGTGTATTTGGAACAATTTTACTATTTGCTATTTAGCCGTTCTTATGTTATTGGAGCATTCATAGAGTTGTCGTATAGCCATAACGACAGTGTATTTGGAGCAATTTCACAATCTTATATTAAGGTGTAGATTCGATTTTTTGGTACATACTCATTAAGCAATCGATATCAAGTTGCGTAAAAATATGAACTTTACATATTTATGCTAACTCGCCGTATTGAGTTTATTGGATTTGTCATAGAGTTGTATATATCCATAACGACAGTGTATTTAGAACAATTTTACAGCCTTAAATTAAAGTGTAGGATGGATTTTTTGGTACACACTCATTAAGCAATCGATATCAAGTTGCGTATAATATGAACTTTACATATTTATGCTAACTAGCCGTTTTGATGTTATTGGAGTTGTCATAGAGTTGTCATATATTCATAACGACAGTGTATTTAGAACAATTTTACAGTCTTAAATTAAGGTGTAGGATGGATTTTTTGGTACATACTCATTAAGCAATCGATATCAAGTTGCGTATAATATGAACTTTACATATTTATGCTAACTCGCCGTTTTGAGTTTATTGGATTTGTCATAGAGTTGTCATATATCCATAACGACAGTGTATTTAGAACAATTTTACAGCCTTAAATTAAAGTGTAGGATGGATTTTTTGGTACATACTCATTAAGCAATCGATATCAAGTGGCGTATAATATGAACTTTACATATTTATGCTAACTAGCCGTTTTGATGTTATTGGAGTTGTCATAGAGTTGTCCTTTAGCAATAGCGACAATGTATTTGGAACAATTTTACAATCTTTAATTAAGGCGTAGAATTGATTTTTTAGTACATACACATTACGCAATCGATATCAGGTAGCGTAAAAATATGAACTTTACATATTTAAGCTAACTAGCCGCTTTGATGTTAGTGGAGTTGTCATAGAGTTGTCGTATAGCCATAACGACAATGTATTTGGAACAATTTTACAATCTTATATTAAGGTGTAGAATCGATTTTTTAGAACATACACATTAAGCAATCGATATCAGGCTGCGTCAAAATATGAACTTTACATATTTAAGCTAACTAGCCGCTTTGATGTTAGTGGAGTTGTCATAGAGTTGTCGTATAGCCATAACGACAATATATTTGGAACAATTTTACAATCTTATATTAAGGTGTAGAATCGATTTTTTAGAACATACACATTAAGCAATCGATATTAAGTTTCGTAGTAATATGAACTTTTCACATTTCTGTCAATTAGTCGATTTTTTGTTATTGGAGTTGTCATAGAGTTGCCCTATAGCAATAGCGACAGTGTATTTGGAACAATTTTACAATCTTAAATTAAGATGTAAAATGCATATTTATGCTATTTAGCCATTTTTATGTTATTGGAGCATTCATAGAGTTGTCGTATAGCCATAACGACAGTGTATTTGGAGCAATTTCACAATCTTATATTAAGGTGTAGATTCGATTTTTTGGTACATACTCATTAAGCAATCGATATCAAGTTGCGTAAAAATATGAACTTTACATATTTATGCTAACTCGCCGTTTTGAGTTTATTGGATATGTCATAGAGTTGTCATATATCCATAACGACAGTGTATTTAGAACAATTTTACAGCCTTAAATTAAGGTGTAGGATGGATTTTTTGGTACATACTTATTAAGCAATCGATATCAAGTTGCGTATAATATAAACTTTACATATTTATGCTAACTAGCCGTTTTGAGTTTATTGGAGTTGTCATAGAGTTGTACTATAGCAATGGCGACAGTGTATATGGAACAACTTTACAAGCTTATATTAAGGTGTAGAGTCGATTTTTTGGTACATACACATTAAGCAATCGATATCAAGTTGCGTAAAAATATGAACTTTACATATTTCTGTTAAAACCGTTTTGATGTTGTTGGAGTTTTCATAGAGCTGTCGTATAGCCATAACGACAGTGTATTTGGAGCAATTTCACAATCTTATATTAGGTGTAGAATCGATTTTTTGATACATACACATTAAGCAATCGATATCAAGTTGCGTAAAAATATGAACTTTACATATTTCTGCCAATTAGCCATTTTGATGTTATTGGAGTTGTCATAGAGTTGTTCTATAGCAAAAGCGACAGTGTATTTGGAACAACTTTGCAA
>NW_024395058.1:0-2056 GCF_016617805.1 Bactrocera tryoni
TTGCATGTGCACATTTAGAAATCCATATCAAGTTGCTTCAAATCTTTAGCTTCACATATTAAAGCTTAACCTTCTTCATCTTACTGAAGTTGGCATAAAGCAAAAACGGCAGTGCATTTGGAAAAATTGCACAATTTTTCATTTAGGTATAAAACCGATTTTCTTGCATGTACACATTTAGAAATCCATATCATGTTGCATCAAATCATTAGCTTCACATATTAAAGTTAACTAACCTTCTTCATCTTACTGAAGTTGGCATAAATGCAAAACGGCAGTGCATTTCGAAAATTCCAGAATCTTACATTTAGGTATAAAACTAACTTTCTTGCATGTACACATTTAGAAATCCATATCAAGTTGCATCAAATCGTTAGCTTCACATATTAAAGTTAACTAACCTTCTTCATCTAACAGAAGTTGGCATAAATCCAAAACGGCGGTGCATTTGGAAAAATTCCACAATTTTTCATTTAGGTATAAAACCGATTTTCTTGCATGTACACATTTAGAAATCCATATCCAGTTGCATCAAATCATTAGCTTCACATAATAAAGGTAATTAACCTTCTTCAACTTACTCAAGTTGACATAAAGCCATAAAGGAAGTGCATTTGGAAAAATTCCACAATTTTACATTTAGGTATAAAACCGATTTTCTTGCATATACATATTAAGAAATACATACGAAGTTGCTTCAAATCATTAACTTCATATATTAAAGTTAATTTACCTTCTTCATCTTATAGAAGTTGGCATAAAGCCAAAACGGCAGTGCACTTGAAAAAATCCCAGAATTTTACATTTAGAAATCCACAACGAATTGCCTAAAATCATTTGCTTAACATTCAAAAGTTCCCTCACCATCTTAATCAAGTTGACATAAGGCCATAAAGGCAGTGCATTTGGAAAAATTCCACAATTTTACATTTAGGTATAAAACCGATTTTCTTGGAAACAAACATTTAGAAAACCACAACGAATTGCCTCAAATCATTTGCTTTACATATTTAAGTTCCCTCACCATTTTACTCAAGTTTGCATAAAGCCATAAAGGCAGTGCATTTGGAAAATTACATATTTTTACATTTAGGTATAAAACCGATTTTCTTGCATAAAAACATTAAGAAATCCATATCGAATTGTTTCAAATCATAAGCTTCACATATTCAAGTTAATTAACATTCTTCATTTTACTGAAGATGGCATAAAGCCAAAACGGAAGTGCATTTGGAAAATTCCAGAATCTTACATTTAGGTATAAAACCGAATTTCTTGCATGTACCCATTTAGAAATGCATATAAAGTTGCTTCAAATCATTTGCTTCATATATTAAAGTAAATAAACCCTCAAAATCTTACTCAAGTTGACATAAATTTGGAAAAAGTCCACGATTTTACATTTAGGTATAAAACCGATTTTCTTGCATATACATATTAAGAAATACACACGAACTTGCACCTTACAGAAGTTGGCATAAAGCCAAAACGGCATTGCATTTGAAAAAATTCCTTAATTTTGCATTTAGGTATAAAACCAAAATTCTTGCATGTGCACATTTAAAAATCCATATCAAGTTGCTTCAAATCTTTAGCTTCACATATTAAAGCTAATTAACCTTCTTCATCTTACTGAAGATGGCATAAAGCCAAAACGGCAGTGCATTTGGAAAAATTGCACAATTTTTCATTTAGGTATAAAACCGATTTTCTTGCATGTACACATTTAGAAATCCATATCATATTGCATCAAATCATTAGCTTCACATATTAAAGTTAACTAACCTTCGAAAATTCCAGAATCTTACATTTAGGTATAAAACAAACTTTCTTGCATGTACACATTTAGAAATCCATATCAAGCTGCATCAAATCGTTAGCTTCACATATTAAAGCTAATTAACCTTCTTCATCTTACTCAAGTTGACATAAAGCCATAAAAGAAGTGCATTTGGAAAAATTCCACAATTTTACATTTAGGTATAAAACCGATTTTCCTGCATATACATATTAAGAAATACATACGAAGTTGCTTCAAATCATTAACTTCATATAT
>NW_024395059.1:0-5887 GCF_016617805.1 Bactrocera tryoni
TGATATGGGCTTCTAAATGTGTTTATGCAAGCAAATCGGTTTTATACCTTAATGTAAAATTCTGGATTTTCCAAAAGCACTGCCGTTTTTGCTTTTTGCGAACTTCTGTAAGACGACGAAGGTTAATTTACTTTATTATGTTAAGCTAATGAATTGAGTTAACTTGATATGGCTTTCTAAATGTGTACATGCAACGAAGTCGGTTTTATACCGAAATGTAAAGTTCTGAAATTTTCCAAATGCACTGCCGTTTTGGCTTTATGCCAACTTCAGTAAAATAAAGAAGATTAATTAACTTTAATATGTGAGATTAATAATCTGAAGCAACTTGATATGGATTTCTAAATGTGTACATGCAAGAAAGTCGGTTTTATACCTAAGTGTAAAATTGCGGAATTTTTCCAAATGCACTGCCGTTTTGGTTTTATGCCAACTTCTGTAAGATGGCGAAGGTTAATTTACTTTGATATAATAAGCTAATGATTTGAGGTAACTTGATATGGATTTCTCAATGTGTACATGCAAGAAAATCGGTTTTATATCTAAATGTAAAATTATGGAATTTTCCAAATGCACTGCCATTTTCTTTATGCCAATTTCAGTAAGATGAAGAAGATTAATTAACTTAAAAATGTGAAGCTAATGATTTGAAGCAACTTGATATGGATTTCTAAATATGTACATGCAAGAAATCCGGTTTTATACCTAAATGTATAGTTCTGGAATTTTCCAAATGTACTGCCATTTTCTCTATGCCAACTTCAGTAAGATGAAGAAAGTTAATTGACTTTAATATGTGAATTTAATGATTTGAAGCAACTTGATAAGGATTTCTAAATGTGTACATGCAATAAATCCGGTTTTATACCCAAATGTAAAATTCTGGAATTTTCCAAATGTCCTGCCATTTTCTTTATGCCAATTTCAGTAAGATGAAGAAGATTAATTAACTTAAAAATGTGAAGCTAATGATTTGAAGCAACTTGATATGGATTTCTAAATATGTACATGCAAGAAATCCGGTTTTATACTTAAATGTATAGTTCTGGAATTTTCCAAATGTACTGCCATTTTCTCTATGCCAACTTCAGTAAAATGAAGAAAGTTAATTGACTTTA
Source organism: Bactrocera tryoni (assembly GCF_016617805.1). Classification (NCBI taxonomy): domain Eukaryota; kingdom Metazoa; phylum Arthropoda; class Insecta; order Diptera; family Tephritidae; genus Bactrocera; species Bactrocera tryoni. The sequence goes on from NW_024395059.1 coordinate 1,119, forward strand.
ATATGTGAATTTAATGATTTTAAGCAACTTGATATGGATTTCTAAATGTGTACATGCAATAAATCCGGTTTTATACCTAAATGTAAATTTCTGGAATTTTCCAAATGCACTGCCGTTTTATTTATGCCATCTTCAGTAAGATGTAGAAGTTTAATTAACTTTAATATGTGAACCAAATGATTTGAAGCAACTTGGTATGAATTTCTAAACGTGTACATGCAAGGAAGTCGGTTTTATACCTAAGTGTAAAATTATGGAATTTTTTCCAAATCCACTGCTGTTATGGTCTTATCTCAACTTGAGTAAGATGGTGAGGGTTAATTAATTTTAATATGTTAAGCTAATGATTTGGGAAAACTTGATATTGATTTCTAAATGCGTACATGCAAGAAAATCGGTTTTACAATTAAATGTAAAGTTCTGGATTTTTCCAAATGCACTGCCGTTTTCTTTATGCCATCTTCAGTAAGATGAAGAAGATTAATTAACTATAATATGTGAAGCAAATGATTTGAAGCAACTTGGTGTGGATATCTAAACTTGTACATGCCAGAAAATCGGTTCTATACCTAAATGTAAAATTGTTGAATTTTTCCAAATGCACAACCGTTATGGCTTTATGCCAACTTCTGTAAGATGACGAAGGTTAATTAACTTTAATATGTGAAGCTTATGATTTGAAGCAACTTGATATGGATTTCTAAATGTGTACATGCCAGAAAATCGATTTTATACCTATATGTAAAATTGCGGAATTTTTTAAAATGCACTGCCATTATGGCTTAATGCAAACTTCTGTAAGACGACGAAGCTTAATTAACTTTATTATGTGAAGCTTATGATTTGAGTTAACTTGATATGGATTTCTAAATGCGTACATGCAACAAAGTCGGTTTTATACCTAAATATAAAATTGTGGAATTTTTTTAAATGCACTGCCTTTATGGCTTTATGCCAACTTCAGTAAGATGAAGAAGATCAATTAACTTTAAAATGCGAAGCTAATGATTTGAGTTATCTTGATATGGACTTCTAAATGTGTTTATGCAAGAAAGTCGGTTTTATACCTAACCGTAAAATTCTGGAATTTTCCAAATGCGCTGCCGTTATTATCTTATGTCAACTTGAGTAAGATGGTGAGGGTTGATTAACTTTACTATGTTAAGCTAATGATTTGAGGTAACTTGATACGGATTTCTTAATGTGTATATACAAGAAAACCGGTTTTATTCCTAAATGAAAAATCGTGGAGTTTTCCCAAATGCACCGCCGTTTTTGCTTTATGCGAACTTTAGTAAGATGACGAAGAATAATTAATTTTATAATGTTAAGCTAATGATTTGAGATAACTTGATATGGATTTCTAAATGCGTACATGCAACAAAGTCGGTTTTATACCTAAATGTAAAATTCTGGAATTTTCCAAATGCATTGCCATTTTCTTTATGCCAACTTCAGTAAGATGAAGAAGATTAATTAATTTTAATATGTGGATTTAATAATTTGAAGCAACTTGATATGGATTCCTAAGTGTGTACATAAAAGAAAGTCGGTTTTATACCTAAATGTAAAATTGTGGAATTTTTTTAAATGCACTGCCATTATGGCTTTATGCCAACTTCAGTAAGATGAAAAAGATCAATTAACTTTAAAATGTGAAGCTAATGATTTGAGTTAACTTGATATGGATTTCTAAATACGTACATCCAACAAAGTCGGTTTTATACCTAAATGTAAAATTCTGGCATTTTTCAAATGCACTGCCATTTTCTTTATGTTAACTTTTGTAAGATGACGAAGGTTAATTAACTTTAATATGTGTAGCTAATGACTTCAAGCAATTTGATATGGATTTCTACATGTGTACATGCAAGGAAGCCGGTTCTATACCTAAATGTAAAATTGTGGAATATTTCAAAATGCCCTGCTGTTTTGGCTTTATGCCAACTTGAGTAAGATGACGAAGAATAATTCACTTGAATATGTGAAGCTAATGATTTCAAGCAACTTGATATGGATTTCTAAATGTGTACATGCCAGAAAATCGGTTTTATACCTAAATGTAAATTTCTGGAATTTTCCAAATGCACTGCCATTTTCTTTATGTTAACTTGTGTAAGATGACGAAGGTTAATTAACTTTAATATGTGAAGCTAATGATTTGAAGCAACTTGATATGGACTTCTAAATGTGCACATGCAAGAAATTCGGTTTTATACCTAAATGTAAAATTGTGGTATATTTCCAAATGCACTGCCACTTTTTTTATGTTAACTTCTGTAAGATGACGAAGGTTAATTAACTTTAATATGTGAATTTAATAATTTGAAGCAACTTGATAAAAATTAATAAATGTGTACATGCAAGAAAGTCGGTTTTATACCTAAATGTAAAATTGTGGAATATTTCCAAATGCACTGCCGTTTTGGCTTTATGCCAACTTCAGTAAGATAAAAAAGATTAATTAATTTTAATATGTGAAACTAATGATTTGAAGCAACTTGATATGGATTTCTAAATGTGTACATGCAAGAAAGTCGGTTTTATGCCTAAATGTATAATTATGGAATTTTTTCTAAATGCACTGCCGTTAGGGTCTAATGTCAACTTGAGTAAGATGGTGAGGGTTAATTAACTTTTATATGTTAAGCTAATGATAGGCTCCTTAAACTATCTAACCGACGCTATTTATTTGACCCACCTACGTCGAATACTTTAGCCGCTAGAGCGTTTACAAAGTTGAAACAAACATGTGATTTTTCTCAAAACACTACATTTGTTTGTGAACACTATTGCCAGGCTGCTGGTAGGAATAGAAAATAGGTTGAGGACTTTTTCAAAAGATCCTTAAATTATGTAACCGATGCTTTTTATTTGACCCACCTACGTCGAATACTTTAGCCGCTAAAGCGTTTACAAAGTTGAAACAAACATGTGATTTTTCTCAAAACACTTCATTTTTTGTTAACACTATTGTCAGGCTCCTGGTAGGAATAGAAAATAGGTTGAGGGCTTTTCTAAAAGCGCCTTAAATTATCTAACCGATGCTATTTATTTGACCCACCTACGTCGAATAGTTTAGTCGCTAGGGCGTTACAAAGTTGAAACAAACAAGTGATTTTTTTCAAAACACTACATTTGTTTGTGAACACTATTGCCGCGCTCGTGGTAGGAATAGAAAGCAGGTTTAGGGCTTTTCCAAAAGATCCTTAAATTATCTAACCGATGCTATTTATTTGACCCACCTACATCGAATACTTTAGTCGCTAGGGCGTTACAAAGTTGAAACAAACAAGTGATTTTTTTCAAAACACTACATTTGTTTGTGAACACTATTGCCGCGCTCCTGGTAGGAATAGAAAACAGGTTGAGGGCTTTTCCAAAAGATCCTTAAATTATCTAACCGATGCTATTTATTTGACCCACCTACGTCGATTACTTTAGCCGCTAGAGCGTTTACAAAGTTGAAACAAACATGTGATTTTTCTCAAAACACTACATTTGTTTGTGAACACTATTGCCACGCTCCTGGTAGAGATAGAAAATAGGTTGAGGGCTTTTCTAAAAGATCTCTAAATTATCTAACCGATGCTATCTATTTGACCCACCTATGTCGAATACTTTAGCCGCTAAAGCGTTTACAAAGTTGAAACAAACATGTGATTTTTCTCAAAACACTACATTTGTTGTGAGCACTATTGCCAGGCTCCTGGTAGGAACAGAAAATAGGTTGAGGGCTTTTCTAAAAGCTCCTTAAATTATCTAACCGATGCTATTTATTTGACCCACCTACGTCGAATACTTTAGACGCTAGGGCGTTTACAAAGTTGAAACAAACATGTGATTTTTCTCAAAACACTACATTTGTTTGTGAACACTATTGCCAGACTGCTGGTAGGAATAGAAAATAGGTTGAGGACTTTTCCAAAAGATCCTTAAATTATCTAACCGATGCTATTTGTATGACCCACCTACGTCGAACACTTTAGCCGCTAAAGCGTTTCAAAGTTGAAACAAACATGTGATTTTTCTCAAAACACTACATTTGTTTGTGAACACTATTGCCACGCTCCTGGTAGGGATAGAAAATAGGTTGAGGACTTTTCCAAAAGATCCTCAAATTATCTCACCGATGCTATTTATTTGACCCACCTACGTCGAATACTTTAGCCGCTAGGGCGTTTACAAAGTTGAAACAAACATGTGATTTTTCTCAAAACACTACATTTTTTTGTGAACACTATTGCCACGCTCCTGGTAAAACTAGAAAATAGGTTGAGGGCTTTTCTAAAAGATCCTTAAATTATCTAACCGATGCTATTTATTTGACCCACCTACGTCGAATACTTCAGCCGCTAGAGCGTTTACAAAGTTGAAACAAACATGTGATTTTTCTCAAAACACTACATTTGTTTGCGAACACTATTGCTGCGCTCCTGGTAGGGATAGAGAATGAGTGGAGGACTTTTCTAAAAGCACTTTAAATTATCTAACCGATGCTATTTATTTGACCCACCTGCGTCGAATACTTCAGCCGCTAGAGCGTTTACAAAGTTGAAACAAACATGTGATTTTTCTCAAAACACTACATTTTTTTGTGAACACTATTGCCACGCTCCTGGTAGAATTAGAAAATAGGTTGAGGGCTTTTCTAAAAGATCCTTAAATTATCTAACCGATGCTATTTATTTGACACACCTGCTTCGAATACTTTCGCCGCTAGGGCGTTTACAAAGTTGAAACAAACATGTGATTTTTCTCAAAACACT
>NW_024395060.1:0-2214 GCF_016617805.1 Bactrocera tryoni
AATTTCACAATCTTATATTAAAGTGTAGAATCGATGTTTTAGTACATACACATTAAGCAATCGATATCAAGTTTCGTAAAAGTATGAATTTTACATATTAATGCTAATTAGCCTTTTTGAAGTTATTGGAGTTGTCATAGAGTTCGTATAGCGACAGTGTATTTGGAGCAATTTCACAATCTTATATTAAAGTGTTTAATCTATTTTTTAGTACATACACACTAAGCAATCGATAACAAGTTTTGTAAAAATATGAACTTTAAGTATTTATGCTAATTAGCCGCTTTGATGTTTTTTGAGTTGTCATAGAGTTGTCTTATAACCATAACGACAGTGTATTTGGAGCAATTTCGCAATCTTATATTAAGGTGTAGAATCGATTTTTTAGTACAAAAACATTAAGCAATTGATATCCAGTTGCGCAAAAATATGAACTTTAAATATTTCTTTTAATAAGCCGTTTTGATGTTATTGGAATTGTCAAAGAGTTGTCTTATAGCCATAACGACAGTATATTTGGAGCAATTTCACAATCTTATATTAAGGTGTAGAATCGATTTTTTAGTACAAAAACATTAAGCAATTGATATCCAGTTGCGCAAAAATATGAACTTTAAATATTTCTTTTAATAAGCCGTTTTGATGTTTTTGGAATTGTCAAAGAGTTGTCTTATAACCATAACGACAGTGTATTTGGAGCAATTTCACAATCTTATATTAAGGTGTAGAATCGATTTTTTAGTACAAAAACATTAAGCAATCGATATCCAGCTGCGTAAAAATATGAACTTTAAATATTTCTTTTAATAAGCCGTTTTGATGTTTTTGGAATTGTCAAAGAGTTGTCTTATAACCATAACGACAGTGTATTTGGAGCAATTTCACAATCTTATATTAAGGTGTAGAATCGATTTTTTAGTACAAAAACATTAAGCAATCGATATCCAGCTGCGTAAAAATATGAACTTTAAATATTTCTTTTAATAAGCCGTTTTGATGTTTTTGGATTTGTCATAGAGTTGTCTTATAGCCATAATGACAGTGTATTTGGAGCAATTTCACAATCTTATATTAAGGTGTAGAATCGATTTTTTGGTGCATACATATTAAACAATCGATATCAAGTTGCGTAAAAATATGAACTTTACATATTTATGCTAATTAGCCTTTTTGAAGTTATTGGAGTTGTCATAGAGTTGTCGTATAGCTATAACGACGATGTATTTGGAACAATCTAACAATCTTATATTCAGGTGTAGAATCGATTGTTTAGTACAAAAACATTAAGCAGTCGATATCCAGCTGCGTAAAAATATGAACTTTAAATATTTCTTTTATTAAGCCGTTTTGATGTTTTTGGATTTGTCATAGAGTTGTCTTATAGCCATAACGACAGTGTATTTGGAGCAATTTCACAATCTTAAATTAAGGTGTAGAATCGATTTTTTAGTACATACACATCAAGCAATCGATATCAAGTTGCGTAAAAATATGAACTTTACATATTTATGCTAACTAGCCGCTTTGATGTTTTTTGAGTTGTCATAGAGTTGTCTTATAACCATAACGACAGTGTATTTGGAGCAATTTCGCAATCTTATATTAAGGTGTAGAATCGATTTTTTAGTACAAAAACATTAAGCAATTGATATCCAGTTGCGCAAAAATATGAACTTTAAATATTTCTTTTAATAAGCCGTTTTGATGTTATTGGAATTGTCAAAGAGTTGTCTTATAGCCATAACGACAGTATATTTGGAGCAATTTCACAATCTTATATTAAGGTGTAAAATCGATTTTTTAGTACAAAAACATTAAGCAATTGATATCCAGTTGCGCAAATATATGAACTTTAAATATTTCTTTTAATAAGCCGTTTTGATGTTTTTGGAATTGTCAAAGAGTTGTCTTATAACCATAACGACAGTGTATTTGGAGCAATTTCACAATCTTATATTAAGGTGTAGAATCGATTTTTTAGTACAAAAACATTAAGCAATCGATATCCAGCTGCGTAAAAATATAAACTTTAAATATTTCTTTTAATAAGCCGTTTTGATGTTTTTGGATTTGTCATAGAGTTGTCTTATAGCCATAACGACAGTGTATTTGGAGCAATTTCACAATTCTTATATTAATGTGTAGAATCGATTTTTTAGTTCATACACATCAAGCAATCGATATCCAGTTGCGTAAAAATATGAACTTTAAATA
>NW_024395061.1:0-1882 GCF_016617805.1 Bactrocera tryoni
ATCACATGTTTGTTTCAACTTTGTAAACGCTCTAGCGGCTAAAGTATTCGACGCAGGCGGGTCAAATAAAGAGAACCTGTTAGATAATTTAAAGAACCTTTAGCAAAACCCTCAACCTATTTTCTATCTCTACCAGGAGCGTGGCAATAATGTTCAAAAGCAAATGTAGTGTTTTAAGAAAAATCACATGATTGTTTCAACTTTGCAAACGCTCTAGCGGCTAAAGTATTCGACGTAGGTCAGTCATATAAATAGCATCGGTTAGATAATTTAAAGAGCTTTCAGGAAAATCCTCAACCTTTTTTTTATCTCTACCAGGAGCGTGGCAATAATGTACACAAACAAATGTAGTGTTTTGAGAAAAATCGCATGTTTGTTTCAACTTTGTAAACGCTCTAGCGGCTGAAGTATTCCGTCGGTTGGATAATTTAAGGAGCTTTTGGAAAAGCCCTTAATTTATTCTCTATCCCTACCAGGAGCGTGGCAATAGTGTTCACAAACAAATGTAGTGTTTTGAGAAGAATCACATGTTTGTTTCAACTTTGTAAACGCTCTAGCGGCTAAAGTATTCGACGTAGGTGGGTCAAATAAAGAGAATCGGTTGGACAGTTCAAGGAGCTTTTAGAAAAGCCTTCAACCTATTTTCTATTCCTACCAGGAGCCTGGCAAACAAATGTAGTGGTTTGAGAAAAATCACATGTTCAAAAACAAATGTACATAGTGTTTTGAGAAAAATCACATGTTTGTTTCAACTTTGCAAACGCTCTAGCGGCTAAAGTATTCGACGTAGGTCAGTCATATAAATAGCATCGGTTAGATAATTTAAAGAGCTTTCAGGAAAATCCTCAACCTTTTTTTTTATCTCTACCAGGAGCGTGGCAATAATGTTCACAAACAAATGTAGTGTTTTGAGAAAAATAGCATGTTTGTTTCAACTTTGTAAACGCTCTAGCGGCTGAAGTATTCCGTCGGTTGGATAATTTAAGGAGCTTTTGGAAAAGCCCTTAATCTATTCTCTATCCCTACCAGGAGCGTGGCAATAGTGTTCACAAACAAATGTAGTGTTTTGAGAAAAATCACATGTTTGTTTCAACTTTGCAAACGCTCTAGCGGCTAAAGTATTCGACGCAGGCGGGTATTTAAAGAGCTTTTAGAAAAGCCCTCAACTTATTTTCTATTCCTACCAGGAGCCCGGCAAACAAATGTAGTGTTTTGAGAAAAATCACATGTTTGTTTCAACTTTGTAAACGCTCTAGCGGCTGAAGTATTCGACGTAGGTGGGTCCAATAAATAGCATCGGTTAGATAATTTAAAGAGCTTTCAGGAAAACCTTCAACCTATTTTCTATTCCTACCAGGAGCCTTGCAAACAAATGCAGTGTTTTGAGAAAAATCACATGTTTGTTTCAACTTTGTAAACGCTCTGGCGGCTAAAGTATTCGACGCAGGCGGGTAAATTAAAGAGCATCGGCTAGATAATTTAAAGAGCTTTCAGGAAAACCCTCAACCTATTTTCTATTCCTACCAGAAGCCTGGCAAGAAAATGTAATGTTTTGAGAAAAATCGCATGTTTGTTTCAACTTTGTAAACGTTCTAGCGGCTAAAGTATTCGACGTAGGTGGGTCAAATAAACAGCATCGGTTAGATAATTTAAGGAGCTTTAGAAACGCCCTCACCTTATTCTCTATCCCTACCAGGAGCGTGGCAATAGTGTTCACAATGAAATGTAGTGTTTTGAGAAAAATCACATGTTTGTTTCAACTTTGTAAACGCTCTAGCGGCTAAAGTATTCGACGTAGGTGGGCCAAATAAATAGCATCGGTTAGATGATTTGAGGGTCTTTTGGAAAAGTCCTCAACCTATTTTCTATCCCTACCAGGAGC
>NW_024395062.1:0-4724 GCF_016617805.1 Bactrocera tryoni
TCGATTCTTAAATGTGTATATACAAGAAAATCGACTTTATAACTTAATATAAGAATGCGGAATTCTTCCAAATGCGCTGCCGTTATGGCTTTATGTCAACTTCAGAAAGATAAAGAAGGTTAATTAACTTAAATGAGTGAAGTAAATGATTTGAAGCAACTCAATATCGATTCCTTTATGTGTATATACAAGAAAATCGACTTTATATCTAAATATAGGATTGTGGAATTCTTCCAAATGCACTGCCGTTATGGTTTTATGTTAACTTCAGTAAGATGAAGAAGGTTAATTACCCTCAATATGTTAAACAAACGATTTGAAGCAACTCAATATCGATTCCTAAATGTGTATATACAAGAAATTCGACTTTCTACCTTAATATAAGATTGTGAAATTCTTCCAATTGCCCATCAGTAAGATGGGGAAGGTTAATTAACTTAAATGTGTTAAACTAATTATTTGAAGCAACTCAATATCGATTCCCAAATGTGTTTATACCAGAAAATTGACTTTATTTCTAAATATTAGATTGTGGAATTCTTCCAAATGCACTGCCGTTATGGCTTTATGTCAACTTCAGTAAGATGAAGAAGGTTAATTAACTTAAATAAGTGAAGTAAATGATTTGAAGCAACTCAATATCGATTCCTTAGTGTGTATATACAAGAAAATTGACTTTATGTCTAAATATAAGATTGTGGAATTCTTCCAAATGCAAAGCCGTTATGGTTTTATGTCCACTTCAGTAAGATGAAGAAGGTTAATTAACTTAAATAAGTGAAGTAAATGATTTGAAGCAACTCAATATCGATTCCTTAGTGTGTATATACAAGAAAATTGACTTTATGTCTAAATATAAGATTGTGGAATTCTTCCAAATGCAAAGCCGTTATGGTTTTATGTCCACTTCAGTAAGATGAAGAAGGTTAATTAACTTAAATAAGTGAAGTAAATGATTTGAAGCAACTCAATATCGATTCCTTAGTGTGTATATACAAGAAAATTGACTTTATGTCTAAATATAAGATTGTGGAATTCTTCCAAATGCAAAGCCGTTATGGCTTTATGTCCACTTCAGTAAGATGAAGAAGGTTAATTAACTTAAATATGTTAAACTAATGATTTGAAGCCACTCAACATCGATTGCTTAATGTGTATATACAAGAAAAACGACTTTATATCTAAATATAGGATTGTGGAATTCTTTCAAATGCACTGCCGTTATGGTTTTATGTTAACTTCAGTAAGATGAAGAAGGTTAATTAACTTAAATATGTTAAACTAATGATTTGAAGCAACTCAATATCGATTCTTAAATGTGTATATACAAGAAAATCGACTTTATACCTTAATATAAGAATGCGGAATTCTTCCAAATGCGCTGCCGTTATGGCTTTATGTCAACTTCAGAAAGATAAAGAAGGTTAATTAACATAAATAAGTAAAGTAAATGATTTGAAGCAACTCAATATCGATTCCTTAATGTGTATATACAAGAAAATCGACTTTATATCTAAATATAGGATTGTGGAATTCTTCCAAATGCACTGCCGTTATGGCTTTATGTCCACTTCAGTAAGATGACGAAGGTCAATTAACTTCAGTAAGTGAAGTAAATAATTTGAAGCAACTCAATATCGATTGCTAAATGTGTATATACAAGAAAATTGACTTTATACCTTAACATAAGATTGTGGACTTCTTCCAAATGCACAGCCGTTATAGTTTTATGTCCACTTCAGTAAGATGAAGAAGGATAACTAACTTAACTAAGTGAAGTAATTAATTTGAAGCAACTCAATATCGATTCCTTAATGTGTATATACAAGAAAATCGACTTTATATCTAACTATAGGATTGTGGAATTCTTCCAAATGCACTGCCGTTATGGCTTTATGTCCACTTCAGTAAGATGAAGAAGGTTAATTAACTTAAATAAGTGAAGTAATTAATTTGAAGCAACTCAATATCGATTGCTAATTGTGTACATACAAGAAAATCGACTTTATACCTTAACAAAAGATTGTGGAATTCTTCCAAATGCACTGCCGTTGTGGTTTTATGTTAACTTCGGTGAGATGAAGAAGGTTAATTAACTTAAATATGTTAAACTAATGATTTGAAGCAACTCAATATCGATTGCTAAGTGTGTATATACAAGAAAATCGACTTTATATCTTAATACAAGATTGTGGAATTCTTCCACATGTACTGCCTTTATGGCTTTATGTCCACTTCAGTAAGATGAAGAAGTTTAATTAACTTTAACATGTTAAACTAATGATTTGAAGCAACTCAATATCGATTCCTTAATGTGCATATATACAAGAAAGTCGACTTTCTACCTAAATATAAGATTGTGAAATTCTTCCAAATGCACCGCCTTTATGGCTTTTTGTCCAGTTCAGTAAGATAAAAAAGGTTAGTTAACTTAATATGTTAAACTAACGCTTTGAGGCAACTCAATATCTATTCCTAAATGTGTATGTACAAGAAAATCGACTTTCTATCTTAATATAAGATTGTGGAATTCTTCCAAATGCACTGCCGTTATGGCTTTATGTCCAGTTCAGTAAGATAAAGAAGGTAAGTTAACTTCAATATGTTAAACTAACGATTTAAAGCAACTCAATATCGATTGCTTAATGATTATATACAAGAAACTCGATTTTATACCTCAATATGAGATTGTGGAATTCTTCCCAATGCACTGCCGTTATGGTTTTATGTCCAGTTCAGTAAGATGAAGAAGGTTAATTAACTTAAATAAGTGAAGTAAATGATTTGAAGCAACTCAATATCGATTCCTTAATGTGTATATACAAGAAAATCGACTTTATATCTGACTATAGGTTTGTGGAATTCTTCCAAATGCACTGCCGTTATGGCTTTATGTCCATTTCAGTAAGATGAAGAAGGTTAGATAACTTAAGTAAGTGAAGTAAATGATTTGAAGCAACTCAATATCGATTGCTAAATGTGTATATACAAGAAGATTGACTTTATACCTTAACAGAAGATTTTGGACTTCTTCCAAATGCACTGCCTATATGGCTTTATGTCCACTTCAGTAAGATGAAGAAGGTTAATTAACTTAAATATGTTAAACTAACGATTTGAAGCAACTCATTATCGATTCCTAAATGGGTATATACCAGAAAATCGACTTTATATCTAAATATTAGATTGTGAAATTTATCCAAATGCACTGCCGTTATGACTATATGTCCACTTCAGTAAGATTAAGAAGGTTAATTACCCTCAATATGTTAAACAAACGATTTGAAGCAACTCAATATCGATTCCTAAATGTGTATATACAAGAAATTCGACTTTCTACCTTAATATAAGATTGTGAAATTCTTCCAAATGCCCATCAGTAAGATGGGGAAGGTTAATTAACTTAAATATGTTAAACTAATTATTTGAAGCAACTCAATATCGATTCCCAAATGTGTTTATACCAGAAAATTGACTTTATATCTAAATATTAGATTGTGAAATTTATCCAAATGCACTGCCGTTATGGCTATATGTCCACTTCAGTAAGATGAAGAAGGTTAATTAACTTAATTAAGTGAAGTAAATGATTTGAAGCAACTCAATATCGATTGCTAATTGCATATATACAAGAAAATCGACTTTCTATCTTAATATAAGATTGTGGAATTCTTCCAAATGCGCTGCCGTTATGGCTTTATGTCCAGTTCAGTAAGATGAAGAAGGTTAATTAACTTAAATAAGTGAAGTAATTAATTTGAAGCAACTCAATATCGATTGCTAATTGTGTATGTACAAGAAAATCGACTTTACACCTTAACATAAGATTGCGGAATTCTTCCAAATGCACAGCCGTTATCGTTTTATGTCCACTTCAGTAAGATGAAGAAGGTTAACTAACTTAACTAAGTGAAGTAATTAATTTGAAGCAACTCAATATCGATTCCTTAATGTGTATATACAAGAAAATCGACTTTATATCTAAATATAGGATTGTGAAATTCTTCCAAATGCACTGCCGTTATGGCTTTATGTCAACTTCAGTAAGATGAAGAAGGATAATTAACTCAAATAAGTGAAGTAAATGATTTGAAGCAACTCAATATCGATTGCTAAAGGTGTATATACAAGAAAATTGACTTTATACCTTAACATAAGATTGTGGACTTCTTCCAAATACACTGCCGTTATGGCTTTATGTCAACTTCAGTAAGATGAATAAGGTTAATTAACTTAAATATGTTAAACTAATGATTTGAAGCAACTCAATATCGATTCTTAAATGTGTATATACAAGAAAATCGACTTTATACCTTAATATAAGAATGCGGAATTCTTCCAAATGCGCTGGTGTTATGGCTTTATGTCAACTTCAGAAAGATAAAGAAGGTTAACTAACTTAAATAAGTGAAGTAAATGATTTGAAGCAACTCAAAATCGATTCCTTAATGTGTATATACAAGAAAATCGACTTTATATCTAACTATAGGATTGTGGAATTCTTCCAAATGCACTGCCGTTAAGGCCTTATGTAAACTTCAGTTAGATGAAGAATGTTAATTATCTTAAATATGTTAAACTAGTGGTTTGAAGCAACTCCATATCGATTGCTAAATGTGTATATACAAGAAAATCGACTTTATATCTAAATATGAGATTCTGGACTTCTTCCAAATGCTCTGCCGTTATGGCTTTATGTCAACTTCAGTAAGATGAATAAGGTT
>NW_024395063.1:0-4094 GCF_016617805.1 Bactrocera tryoni
TATTTAAGTTAATTAACCTTCTTCATCTTTCTGAAGTGGACATAGAGTCATAAATTCAGTGCATTTGAAAGTATTCCACAATCTTATATTAAGGTATAAAACCGATTTTCTTGTATGTATTTACACAATTAGCATTCGATATTGAGTTGCTTTAAATCATTTACTTCACTTATCTAAGTTATTTAACCTTCTTCATCTTACTGAAGTGGACATAGAGCCATAAAGGTAGTGCATTTGGAAGAATTCTACAATCTTATATTGAGGTATAAATCCGATTTTCTTGGAAATACACATTTAACAATCGATATTGAGTTGCTTCACAACATCACTTTAACATATTGAAGTTAATAATCTTCTTCATCTTACTGAAGTGGACACAAAGCCATAACGGCAGTGCATTTGAAAGAATTCCACAATTTTATATTAAGGTAGAAAGTCGTTTTTCTTGTATATACACTTTAGTAATCGATATTGAGGTGCTTCAAATCATTAGTTTAAGAAATTTAAGTTAATTTACCTTCTTAATCTTACTGAAGTGGACATAAAGCCATAAAGGTAGTGCATTTGGAAGTATTCCACAATCTTATATTAAGGTTTAAAATATTCGATATTGAGTTGCTTTAAATCATCTACTTCACCTATTTAAGTTAATTAACCTTCTTCATCTTACTGAAGTGGACATAAAGCCATGAAGGTAGTGCATTTGGAAGTATTCCACAATCTTATATTAAGTTTTAAAACCGATTTTCTTGTATGTATATACACAATAAGCATTCGATATTGAGTTGCTTTAAATCATTTACTTCACCTATTTAAGTTAATTAACCTTCTTCAACTTACTGAGGTGAACATAGAGCCATGAAGGCAGTGCATTTGGAAGTATTCCACAATCTTATATTAAGGTATAAAAAAGATTTTCTTGTATGTATATACACAATTAGCATTCGATATTGAGTTGCTTTAAATCATTTACTTCACCTATTTAAGTTAATTAACCTTCTTCATCTTAATGAATTTGACATGAAGCCATAACGGCAGTGCATTTGAAAGAATTTCACAATCTTATATTAAGGTATAAAGTCGATTTTCTTGTATATACACTTTAGTAATCGATATTGAGGTGCTTCAAATCATTAGTTAAAGAAATTTAAGTTAATTTACCTTCTTAATCTTACTGAAGTGGACATAAAGCCATAAGGGTAGTGCATTTGGAAGTATTCCACAATCTTATATTAAGTTTTAAAACCGATTTTCTTGTATGCATATACACAATTAGCATTCGATATTGAGTTGCTTTAAATCATTTACTTCACCTATTTAAGTTAATTAACCTTCTTCATCTTACTGAAGTGGACATAAAGCCATAAAGGTAGTGCATTTTGAAGTATTCCACAATCTTATATTAAGGTTTAAAACCGATTTTCTTGTATGCATTTACACAATTAGCATTCGATATTGAGTTGCTTTAAATCACTTACTTCACCTATTTAAGTTAATTAACCTTCTTCATCTAACTGAAGTGGACATAAAGCCATAACGGCAGTGCATTTGGAAGAATTCCACATTCTCATATTAAGGTATAAAGCCCATTTTCTTGTATGTACACATTTAACAATGGATAGTGAGTTGCTTCAAATCTTTTACTTCACTTGTTTAAGTTAATTGACATTCTTCAACTTACTAAAGTTGAGATAAAGCCATAACGGCAGTGCATTTGAAAGAATTCCATAATTTTATATTTAGATCTGAAGTCGATTTTCTTGTATATACACATTTAGGAATCGATATTGGTTTGACTCATATCATTAGTTTAACATATTTAAGTTAATTAACTTTCTATATCTTACTGAAGTGGACATATGGCCATAACGGCAGTGCATTTGGAAGAACTCCACAATCTTCTATTGAGGTATTAATTCGATTTTCTTGCATATACACATTAAGCAATCGATGTTGAGTTGCTGCAGATCATTAATTTAACAACTTTAACTTTATTTACTTGCTTCATCTTACTGAAGTTGACATAAGCCCATAACAGCAGTGTATTTGGAAGAATTCCACAATTTCATATTAAGGTTGAAAGTCGATTTTCGTGTATATACGCATTAAGGAAACGATATTGGGTTGCCTCAAATCATTTATTTAACATATTTAAGTTAATTTACCTTCTTCATCTTACTAAAGTGGACATGAAACCATAAAAGCAGCGCATTTGGAAGAATTCTACAATCACATATTTAGATATAAAGTCGATTTTCTTGTATATTCACATTTAGCAATTGACCTTGAGTTGCTTCAAATTATTTACTTCACTTTTTAAGTTAAGAAACCTTCTTCATCTTACTGAAGTGGACACAAAGCCATAACGGCAGTGCATTTGGAAGAATTCCACAATCCCATATTTAGATATAAAGAAGACTTTCTTGTACATACACATTTAGCAATCGATAGAGAGTTGCTTCAAATCTTTTGCTTCACTTATTTAAGTTAATTAACCTTCTTCATCTTAGTGAAGTGGACATAAAGCCATAACGGCAGTGCATTTGGAAGTATTCCACAATCTTATATTTAGATGTAAAGCCGATTTTCTTGTATATACACAATAAGCATTCGATATTGAGTTGCTTTAAATCATTTACTTCACCTATTTAAGTTAATTAACCTTCTTCATCTTACTGAAGTGGACATATAGCCATAACGGCAGTGAATTTGGTAGAATTTCACAAACTCATATTAAGGTATAAAGTCGATTTTCTTTTATATGCACATTTAGCAATCGATATTGAGTTGCTGTAAATCATTAGTTTAACATATTTAAGTTAATTTACCTTCTTCATCTTACTGAAGTGGACATATAGCCATAACGGCAGTGCATTTGGAAGAATTCCACAATCTCATATTAAGGTATGAAGTCGGTTTTCTTGTATATGCACATTTAGCAATCGATATTGAGTTGCTGTAAATCATTAGTTTAACATATTTAAGTTAATTACCCTTCTTTATCTTACTGAAGGGAAGAAAAAGGCATAACGGCAGTGCATTTAGAAGAACGCCACAATCTTATATTAAGGCATAAAGTCGATTTTTTTTGTATATACGCATTTAACAATCGATATTAAGTTGCTTCAAATCATTAGTTTAACATATTTAAGTTAATTAACTTTCTTCACCTTACTAAAGTGCACATAAACCCATAACGGCAGTGCATTTGGAAGAATTCCACAATCTTATATTGAGGTATAAAGTCAATTTTCTTGTTTATACACATTTTGCTGTCGACGCTGAGTTGCTTCAAATCATTTACTTCACTTATTTAAGTTAATTAACCTTCTTCATCTTACTGAAGTTGACATAAGGCCATAACGACAGTGCATTTAGAAGAATTCCTCAATCTTATATTGAGATTTAAGGTAAATTTTCTTGTATAAAACATTTAGCAATCGATATTGAGTTGCTGCAAATCATTAATTTACCATATTTAAGTTAATTAACCTTCTTCATCTTTCTGAAGTGGACATAGAGTCATTAATTCAGTGCATTTGGAAGTATTCCACAATCTTATATTAAGGTATAAAACCGATTTTCTTGTATGTATTTACACAATTAGCATTCGATATTGAGTTGCTTTAAATCATTTACTTCACTTATCTAAGTTAATTAACCTTCTTCATCTTACTGAAGTGGACATAGAGCCATAAAGGCAGTGCATTTGGAAGAATTCTACAATCTTATATTGAGGTATAAATCCGATTTTCTTGGAAATACACATTTAACAATCGATATTGAGTTGCTTCACAACATCACTTTAACATATTGAAGTTAATAATCTTCTTCATCTTACTGAAGTGGACACAAAGCCATAACGGCAGTGCATTTGGAAGAATTGCACAATCCTATATTAAGGTATAAAGTCGATTTTCTTGTATATTCACATTTAGCAATCGATATTGAGTTGCTTCGAATCATTAGTTTAACATATTTAATTTAATTTACCTTCTTCATCTTACTGAAGTGGACATAAAGCTATAACGGCAGAGCATTTGGAAGAATTCTACAATCCTATATTAAGGCATAAAGTCGATTTTCTTGTATGT
>NW_024395064.1:0-4417 GCF_016617805.1 Bactrocera tryoni
AAAACACTACATTTGTTTGTGAACACTATTGCCACGACTCTGGTAACTTTTAGGCGGCAAGTGCTAGTTTTCTTGGCAGCTCTTCGATTTATCTAACCATTGCAATTTACTTCACTCACCTAGGTCAAATTCTTTAGCCGCTAGAGCGTTTACAAAGTTAAAACAAATGTGATTTTTCTGAAAAAACTACATTTTTTGTGAACACTATTGCCGCGACTCAGGTAAAGTTTAGGCGGCAAGTGCTAGTTTTCTTGGCAGCTCTCCGATTTGTCTAACCAATGCAATTTATTTCACTCGCCTGGGTCAAATACTTTAGCCGCTATAGCGTTTACAAAGTTAAAAAAAATGTGACGAGCACGAGCGCTAGTTTTCCTGGAAGTTTTTCGATCTCGCTAACTAATGCAATTTATTTGATCAACCTAGGTCAAATACTTTAGCCACTAGAGTGTTTACAAAGTTAAAAAAATGTGATTTTGCTAAAAAAATCAATTTTTTGTGAACACTATTGCCACGAAAACTCTTCGCTTAGGGGACGAGCGCTAGTTTTCCTGGAAGCTCTTCGATTTATCTAACAAATGCAATTTATTTCACTCGCCTGGGTCAAATACTTTAGCCGCTATAGCGTTTAAAAAGTTAAAAAAAATGTGACGAGCACGAGCGCTAGTTTTCCTGGAAGTTTTTCGATCTCGCTAACTAATGCAATTTATTTGATCAACCTAGGTCAAATATTTTAGCCACTAGAGTGTTTACAAAGTTAAAAAAATGTGATTTTGCTAAAACAATCAATTTTTTGTGAACACTATTGCCACGAAAACTCTTCGCTTAGGGGACGAGCGCTAGTTTTCCTGGAAGCTCTTCGATTTGTCTAACCAATGCAAGCTCTTCGATCTCGCTAAGTAATGCAATTTATATGACCAACCTAGGTCAAATACTTTAGCCGCTAGAGCGTTTACACAGTTAAAAAAAATGTGATTTTTCTGAAAAAACTACATTTTTTGTGAACACTATTGCCACGACTCTGGTAAAGTTTAGGCGGCAAGTGCTAGTTTTCGTGAAAGCTCTTCGATTTATCTAGGTCAAATACTTTAGCCGCTAGAGCGTTTTCAAAGTTAAAAAAAATGTGATTTTTCTGAAAAAACTACATTTATTGTGAACACTATTGCCACGACCCTGGTAAACTTTAGGGGACAAGCGCTAGTTTTCCTGGAAGCTCTTCGATTTGTCTAACCAATGCAAGCTCTTCGATCTCGCTAAGTAATGCAATTTATTTGACCAACCTAGGTTATTTGTGAACACTATTGCCACGACTCTGGTAAAGTTTAGGCGGCAAGTGCTAGTTTTCTTGAAAGCTCTTCGATTTATCTAGGCCAAATACATTAGCCGCTAGGGCGTTTTCAAAGTTAAAAAAAATGTGATTTTTCTGAAAAAATACATTTATTGTGAACACTATTGCCACGACCCTGGCAAAGTTTAGGGGACGAGCGCTAGTTTTCCTCGAAGCTCTTCGATTTCTCTAACCAATGCAAGCTCTTCGATCTCGCTAAGTAATGCAATTTATTTGACCAACCTAGGTCAAATACTTTAGCCGCTAGAGCGTTTACAAAGTTAAAAAAAATGTGATTTTTTTGAAAAAACTACATTTTTTGTGAACACTATTGCCACGCCTCCGGTGGCGCCTAGAAGACGAGTGCTTGCTTCCCTGGAAGCTCTTCGATTTATCTAACCAATGCAATTTATTTGACTCACCTAGGTCAAATACTTTAGTCGCTAGAGCGTTTACAAAGTTGAAAAAAAATTGATTTTTCTGAAAAAACTACATTTTTTGTGAACACTATTGCCTCGCCTCTGGTAAAGTTTAGGCGGCAAGTGTTAGTTTTCTTGGCAGCTCTTCAATTTGTCTAACCAATGCAATTTATTTCACTCACCTAGGTCAAATTCTTTAGCCGCTAGAGCGTTTACAAAGTTAAAACAAAAGAGATTTTACTCAGAAAACTAAATTTTTTGTGAACACTATTCCCATGACCCTGGTAGGGTCTAGGGGGCACTAACTCACTCACTCACCACTCACTCACCTAGGTCAAATTCTTTAGCCGCTATAGCGTTTACAAAGTTAAAAAAAATGTGATTTTTCTGACAAAACTAAACTTTTTGTGAACACTATTGCCACGCCCCCGGTAAGGGTTAGAGAACAGGTGCTAGTTTTCCTGGAACTGAAAAAACTACATTTTTTTGTGAATACTATTGCCACGACTCTGGCAAAGTTTAGGCGGCGAGTGTTAGTTTTCTTGGCAGCTCTTCGATTTGTCTAACCAATGCAATTTATTTCACTTACCTAGGTCAAATTCTTTAGCCGCTAGAGCGTTTACAAAGTTAAAACAAATGTGATTTTTCTGAAAAAACTACATTTTTTGTGAACACTACTTTAGCCACTAGAGCGTTTACAAAGTTAAAAAAAAATGTGATTTTTCCCAAACAACTACATTTTCTTGTGAACACTATTGCCACTCCCCTGGTGACGCTTAGAGGACAGGTGCTAGTTTTCCTGGAAGCTCTTCGATTTATCTAACCAATGCAATTTATCTCACTCACCTGGGTCACATACTTTAGCCACTAGAGCGTTTACAAAGTTAAAAAACATGTGATTTTTCTGAAAAAACTACATTTTTTGCGAACACTATTGCCAAGACCCTGGTAAAGTTTAGGCGGCAAGCGCTAGTTTTCCTGGAAGCTCTTCGATTTATCCAACCAATGCAATTTATTTGACTTACCTAGGTCAAATACTTTAGCCACTAGAGTGTTTACAAAGTTAAAAACATGAGATTTTTCCCAAACAATTACATTTTCTTGTGAACGCTATTTCCACGACTCTGCTGGCGCTTAGGGGACGAGCGCTAGTTTTCCATGAAGCCCTTCGATCTCGCTTACCAATGCAATTTATTTGACCCACCTGGTTCAAATACTTTAACCGTTAGAGCGTTTAAAAAGTTAAAAAAAATGTGATTTTGCTCAAAAAACTAAATTTTTTGTGAACACTATTGCCATGACCCTGATAGGGTCTAGGGGGCACTAACTCACTCACTCACCACTCACTCACCTAGGTCAAATTCTTTAGCCGCTATAATGTTTACAAAGTTAAAAAAAATATGATTTTTCTGACAAGACTAAATTTTTTGAACACTATTGCCACGCCCCCGGTAAGGGTTAGAGAACAGGTTTACAGGTTTACAAAGTTAAAAAAATGTGATTTTTCTGAAAAAACTACCTTTTCTTGTGAACAATATTGCCACGCCCCCGGTGGCGCCTAGAAGACAAGTGCTTGCTTTCCTGGAAACCCTTCGATTTATATAACCAAAGCAATTTATTTCGCTCGCCTAGGTCAAATACTTGAGCCGCTATAGCGTTTACAAAGTTAAAAAAAATGTGATTTTCAACAAGCAACTACATTTGCTTGTGAACACTATTGCCACGTCCCTCATAACGCTTAGGGCACGAGCGCTAGTTTTCCTGGAAGATTTTCGATCTCGCTAACTAATGCAATTTATTTAACCAACCTAGGTCAAATAGTTTAGCCGCTAGAATGTTTACAAAGTAAAAAAAATTTGATTTTTCCGAAAAAACTACATTTTTGTGAACACTATTGCCACGCCCCTGGCGGCGCCTAGAAGACGAGTACCTGCTTTCCTGGAAGCTCTTCGATTTATCTAACCAATGTAATTTATTTTACTCACCTGAGTCAAATACTCCAGCCGCTAGAGGGCTTACAAAGTTAAGAAAAATGTGATATTTCTGAAAAAACTGCATTTTCTTGTGAACACTATTGCCACGCCCCTGGTAACGCTTAGGGGACGAGCGCTAGTTTTCCTGGAAGCTCTTCGATTTGTCTAACCAATGCAAGCTCTTCGGTCTCGCTAAGTAATGCAATTTATTTGACCCGTCTGGGTCAATTACTTTAGCCGCTAGAGCGTTTACAAAGTTAAAAAAATGTGCTTTTTCTGAAAAAACTACATTTCTTGTGAACACTATTGCCACGACTCTGGTAAAGTTTAGGCGGCAACTGCTAGTTTTCTTGGCAGCTCTTCGATTTAGCTAACCAATGCAATTTATCTCACTCACCTGGGTCAAATTCTTTAGCCGCTAGAGCGTTTACAAAGTTAAAACAAATGTGATTTTTCTGAAAAAACTACATTTTTTGTGAACACTTTTGCCACGACCGTGGTAAAGTTTAGGCGGCAAGTGCTATTTTTTTTGGAAGCCCTTCGATTTATCAAGGTCAAATACTTTAGCCGCTAGAGCGTTTACAAAGTTAAAACAAATGTGATTTTTCTGAAAAAACTACATTTTTTGTGAACACTATTGCCACGACCCTGGTAAAGTCTAGGGCGGCAAGTGCTAGTTTTCTTGGCAGCTCTTCGATTTG
>NW_024395065.1:0-2104 GCF_016617805.1 Bactrocera tryoni
TATACCTGAACATAAGAATGTTGAATTCTTCCAAATGCACTGCCGTTATAGCTTTATGTCAACTTCAGTAAGATGAAGAAAGTTAATTAACCGAAATATGTTAAAGTAATGATTTAAGACAATTCAATATCGACTGCAAAATGTGTATATACAAGAACATCGACTTTATACCTGAATATAAGAATGTCGAATTCTTCCAAATGCACTGCCGTTATGGCTTTATGTCAACTTCAGTAAGATGAGGAAGGTTAATTAGCTTAAATATGTTAAACTAATGATTTAAAGCAAATTGATATCGACTGCAAAATGTGTATATACAGAACATCGACTTTATACCTGAATATAAGAATGTCGAATTCTTCCAAATGCACTGCCGTTATGGCTTTATGTCAACTCCGGTACGTTGAATAAAGTTAATTAACTTAAATATGTTAAATTAATGATTTAATTCAATTCAATATCGATTGCTAAATGAGTAATCACAAGAAAGTCGACTTTATACCTTAACATAAGATTGTTGATTTCTTCCAACTGCATTGCCCTTATGGCTTTATGTCAACTCCTGTAAGATGAAGAATGCTAATTAACTTAAATATGGTAAATTAATGATTTGAAGCAACTCAATACCGATTCCTTAATGTGTATACACAAGAAAGTCGAATTTATACCTGAATATAAGAATGTCGAATTTTTATAAATGCACTGCCGTTATGGCTTTATGTCAACTTCAGGAAAATGAAAAAGGTTAATTAACTTAAGTATGTTAAACTAATGATTTAAGGCAATTCAATATCCACTGCTAAATGTGTATGTACAAGAAAATCGACTTTATACCTGAATATAAGATTGTCGAATTCTTCCAAATGCACTGCCGTTATGGCTTTATGTCAACTTCGGTACGCTAAGTAAAGTTAATTAACTAAAATATGTTAAATTAATGATTTAAGGCAATTCAATATCGACTGCTAAGTGTGTATATAAAAGAAAATCGACTTTATACCTGAATATAAGATTGTCGGATTCTTCCAAATGCAATTGCCGTTATGGCTTTACGTCAACTTCGGTAAGATGAAGAAGTTCAATTAACTTAAGTATGTTAAATTAATGACTTAAAGCAACTCAGTATCGATTGCTAAATGTGTATACACAAGAAAGTTGACTTTATACCGGAACATAAGATTGTCCATTTCTTCCAACTGCATTGCCGTTATTGCTTCATGTCAACTTCAGTAAGATAAAGAAAGTTAATTAACTTAAATATGTTAAATTAATGTTTTAAGGCAATTCAATATCGACTGCTAAATATGTTTATATAAGAACATCGACTATATACCTGAATATAAGAATTTCGAATTCTTCCAAATGCACTGCCGTTATGGATTTATGTCAACTTTGGTAAGATGAAGAAAGCTAATTAACTTAATTATGTTAAATTAATGATTTGATGCAACCCAATATCGATTGCTAAATGTGTATATACAAGAAAATTGACTTTATACCTGAATATAGGATTGTCGAATTCTTCAAAACGCACTGCCGTTATGGCTTTATGTCAACTTCAGTAAGATGAGGAAGGTTAATTAACTTAAATATGGTAAATTAATGATTTAAAGCAACTCAATATCGACTGCTAGATATGTATATACAATAAAATCGACCTTATACCTGTATATAAAATTGTC
Source organism: Bactrocera tryoni (assembly GCF_016617805.1). NCBI lineage: Eukaryota > Metazoa > Arthropoda > Insecta > Diptera > Tephritidae > Bactrocera > Bactrocera tryoni. The sequence continues at coordinate 1,683 of NW_024395065.1, forward strand.
GAATTCTTCCAAATGCACTGCCTTTTTAGCGTTATGTCAACTTCGGTAAGATTAAGAAGTTTAAGTAACTTAAGTATGTTAAACTAATTATTTGAAACAACTCAATATCGATTGCTAAATGTAAAATCAGTAGTAAGTCAACTTTATATCTGAACATAAGATTGTTGATTTCTTCTAACTGCACTGCCGCTATGTCTTTATGTCGACTTCAGTAAGATGAATAAAGTTAATTAACTTAAATATGTTAAATTAATGATTTAAGGCAATTCAATATCGACTGCTAAATGTGTATATACAAGAACATCGACTTTATATCTGAATATAAGAATGTCGAATTCTTCCATATGCACTGCCGTTATGGCTTTATGTCAACTCCGGTACGTTGAATAAAGTTAATTAACTTAAATATGTTAAATTAATGA
>NW_024395066.1:0-2787 GCF_016617805.1 Bactrocera tryoni
TAAGGTGTAGAATCGATTGTTTGATACAGACACAATATGCAATCGATATCAGGTACCGTAAAAATATGAACTTCACATATTTTTGCTAATTAATCGTTTTGATGTTATTGGAGTTGCCATAGAGTTGCCCTATAGCAATAGCGACTGTGTATTTGGAACAACTTTGCAATCTTAAATTAAGGTGTGGAATCGACTTTTTGATACATACACATTAAGCAATCGATATCAAGTTGCGTAAAAATATGAACTTTACATATTTATGCTAACTAGCCGTTTTGATGTTATTGGAGTTGTCACAGAGTTGTCCTAAAGCAATAGCGACAGTGTATTTGGAACAACTTTGCAATCTTAAATTAAGGTAAAGAATCGATTTTTTGATACATACACATCAAGCAATCGATAATAAGTTGCGTAAAAATATGAACTTTACATATTTATGCTAACTCGCCGTTTTGATGTTATTGGAGTTGTCATAGAGTTGTCGTATAGCCATAACGACAGTGTCTTTGGAGTAATTTCACAATATTAAGTTAAGGTGTAGAATCGATTTTTCGATACATACACATTAAGCAATTGATATCAAGTTGCGTAAAATTATGAACTTTACATATTTATTCTAACTCGCCGTTTTGATGTTATTGGAGTTGTCATAGAGTTGTTCTATAGCAATAGCGACAGTGTATTTGGAACAACTTTGCAATCTTAAATTAAGATGTAAAATTGATTTTTTGGAACATACACATTAAGCAATCGATATCAAGTTTTGTAAAAATATGAACTTTACATATGTCTGTCAATTAGCCGTTTTTTGTTATTGTAGTTGTCATAGAGTTGCCCTATAGCAATAGCGACAGTGTATTTGGAAACACTTTGCAATCTTAAATTAAGGTGTAGAATCGATTTTTTAGTACATACACATTAAGCAATCGATATCAAGTTTTGTAAATATATGAACTTTACATATTTATGCAAATTAGCCGTTTTGATGTTATTGGAGTTGTCATACAGTTGTCTTATAGCACTAGCGACAATGTATTTGGAACAATTTAACTTTCCTAAATTAAGGTGTAGACTTGATTTTTTAATACATACATACACATTAAGCAATCGATATCAAGATGCGTAAAAATATGAACTTTACATATTTCTGTTAATTAGCCGTTTTGATGTTATTGGAGCTTTCATAGAGTTGTCGTATAGCCATAAAGACGGTGTCTTTGGAGCAATTTCACAATCTTAAGTTAAGGTGTAGAATCGATTTTTCTATACGTGCACATTAAGCAATCGATATCAAGTTGCGTAAAAATATGAACTTTACGTATTTATGCAAATTAGCCGTTTTGATGTTACTGGAGTTGTCATAGAGTTGTTCTATAGCAATAGCGACAGTGTATTTGGAACAACTTTGCAATCTTAAATTAAGGTGTAGAATCGATTTTTTGGAACATACATATTATGCAATCGATATCAAGATGTGCAAAAATATGAACTTTACATATTTATGCAAATTAGCCGTTTTGATGTTATTGTAGTTGTCATAGAGTTGCCCTATAGCAATAGCGACAGTGTATTTGAAAACACTTTGCAATCTTAAATTAAGGTGTAGAATCGATTTTTTGATACATACACAATAAGCAATTGATATCAAGTTGCGTAAAAATATGAACTTTAGATATGTATGCTAACTCGCCGTTTTGATGTTATTGGAGTTGTCATAGAGTTGTTCTATAGAAATAGCGACAGGGTATTTGGAACAACTTTACAATCTTAAATTAAGACGTAAAATTGATTTTTTGGTACATACATATTATGCAATCGATATCAAGATGCGTAAAAATATGAACTTTACATACTTCTGTCAATTAGCCGTTTTGATGTTATTGGAGTTGTCATAGAGTTGCCCTATAGCAATAGCGACAATGTATTTGGAACAATTTAACAATCCTAAATTAAGGTGTAAAATAGATTTTTTGGTACATACATACAAATTAAGCAATCGATATCAAGATGCGTAAGAATATAAACTTAACATATTTATGCTAATTAATCGTTTTGATGTTATTGGAGTTGTCACACAGTTGTTCTATAGCAATAGCGACAGTGTATTTGGAACAACTTTGCAATCTTAAATTAAGGTGTAGAATTGATTTTTTGGTACATACACAATATGCAATCGATATCAGGTAGCGTAAAAATATAAACTTTACATATTTAAGCTAACTAGCCGCTTTGATGTTAGTGGAGTTGTCATAGAGTTATCGTATAGCCATAACGACAATGTATTTGGAACAATTTTACAATCTTAAATTAAGTTGTAGAATCGATTTTTTAGCACATACACATTAAGCAATCGATATCAAGTTTTGTAAAAATATGAACTTTACATATGTCTGTCAATTAGCCGTTTTTTGTTATTCTAGTTGTCATAGAGTTGCCCTATAGCAATAGCGACAGTGTATTTGGAAACACTTTGCAATCTTAAATTAAGGTGTAGAATCGATTTTTTAGTACATACACATTAAGCAATCGATATCAAGTTTTGTAAAAATATGAACCTTACATATTTCTGTCAATTAGCCGTTTTTTGTTATTGGAGTTGTCATAGAGTTGCCCTGTAGCAATAGCGACAGTGTATTTGGAACAATTTTACAATCTTAAATTAAGATTTAAAATTGATTTATTGGTACATACATATTATGCAATCGATATCAAGATGCGTAAAAATATAAACTTTACATATTTATGCAAATTAGCCGTTTTGATGTTATTGGAGTTGTCATAGAGTTG
>NW_024395067.1:0-2600 GCF_016617805.1 Bactrocera tryoni
GAATATCGACTTTATACCTAACTATAAGAAGGTGGAATTCTTCCAAATGCACTGCCGTTATGGCTTTATATCCACTTCAGTAAGATGAAGAATGGTTATTAACTTAAGTAAGTGAAGGAAATGATTTGAAGAAGCTCAATATCGATTTCTAAATGTGTATATACAAGAATATCGGTTTTATACGTAAACATCAGAAGGTGAAATTCTTCCAAATGCGCTGCCTTTATGGCTTTATATCTAATTCGGTAAGATGAAGAAGGTTAATTAACTTAAATAAGTGAAGTTAATGATTTGAAGAAACTCAAAATCGATTGCTAAATGTGTACATACAAGAATATCGAATTTATACCTAAATATAAGAATGTGGAGTTCTTCTAAATGCACTGCCGTTATGGCGTTATATCCACTTCAGCAAGATGAAAATTGTTAAAAAACTTAAATAAGTGAAGGAAATGATTTGAATAAACTCAATATCGATTGCTTAATGTGTATATACAAGAATATCGACTTTACGCCCTAATATAAGATTGTGGAATGCTTCCAAATGCGCTATCGTTATGGCTTTATGACAACTTCAGTGAGATGAAGAATGTAAATTAACCTCAATAAGTGAAGTAAATGATTTGAAGAAACTCAATATCGATTGCTAAATGTGTATATACAAGAATATCGACTTTGTACCTAAATATAAGATTTTGAAATTCTTCCAAATGCACTGCCGTTATGGCTTTATATCCACTTCAGTAAGATGAAGAATGTTAATTAACCTCAATAAGAGAAGTAAATGATTTGAGGAAACTCAATATCGATTGCTAAATGTGTATATACAAAAATATCGACTTTGTACCTAAATATAAGATTGTGAAATTCTTCCATCTATCCACTTCAGTAAGATGAAGAATGTTAATTAACCTCAATAAGTGAAGTAAATGATTTGAAGAAGCTCAATATCGATTGCTAAATGTGTATATACAAGAAAATGGACTTAACACCTAAATATAAGATTGTGGAATGCTTCCAAATGCGCTATCGTTATGGCTTTATGACAACTTCAGTGAGATGAAGAATGTAAATTAACCTCGATAAGTGAAGTAAATGATTTGAAGAAACTCAATATCGATTGCTAAATGTATATATACAAGAATATCGACTTTGTACCTAAATATAAGATTTTGAAATTCTTCCAAATGCACTGCCGTTATGGCTTTATATCCACTTCAGTGAGATGAAGAATGTTAATTAACCTCAATAAGTGAAGTAAAATATTTGAGAAAACTCAATATCGATTGCTTAATGTGTATATACAAAAATATCGACTTTGTACCTAAACATAAGAAGGTGGAGTTCTTCCAAATGCACTGCCTTTATGACTTTATATCTAATTCGGTAAGATGAAGAAGGTTAATTAACTTAAATAAGTGAAGTGAATGATTTGAAGAAACTCAAAACCGATTGCTAAATGTGTACATACAAGAATATCAAATTTATACCTAAATATAATAAGATGGAATTCTTCTAAATGCACTGCCGTTATGGCGTTATATCCACTTCAGCAAGATGAAAAATGTTAAAATACTTAAATAAGTGAAGGAGATGATTTGACGAAACTCAATATCGATTTCTTAATGTGTATATACAAGAATATCGACTTTGTACCTAAATATAAGATTTTGAAATTCTTCCAAATGCACTGCCGTTATGGCTTTATATCCACTTCAGTAAGATGAAGAATGTTAATTAACCTCAATAAGAGAAGTAAATGATTTGAGGAAACTCAATATCGATTGCTAAATGTGTATATATAAAAATATCGACTTTGTACCTAAACATAAGAAGGTGGAATTCTTCCAAGTGCACTGCTTTTATGGCTTTATATCTAATTCGGTAAGATGAAGAAGGTTAGTTAACTTAAAAAAGTGAAGTTAATGATTTGAAGAAACTCAAAATCGATTGCTAAATGTGTACATACAAGAATATCGAATTTATACCTAAATATAATAAGATTGAATTCTTCTAAATGCACTGCCGTTATGGCGTTATATCCACTTCAGCAAGATGAAAAATGTTAAAAAACTTAAATAAGTGAAGGAAATGATTTGAATAAACTCAATATCGATTGCTAAATGTGTATATACAAGAATATCGACTTTACACTTTAATATAAGATTGTGGAATGCTTTATGACAACTTCAGTGAGATGAAGAATGTAAATTAACCTCAATAAGTGAAGTAAATGATTTGAAGAAACTCAATATCGATTGCTAAATGTGTATATACAAGAATATCGACTTTGTACCTAAATATAAGAAGGTGGAATTCTTCCAAATGCACTGCCGTTATGGCGTTATATCCACTTCAGTAAGATGAAGAATGTTAATTAACTTCAAAAAGTGAAGGAAATGATTTGAAGAAACTCAATATCAATTGCTAAATGTGTATATACATGATTACCGACTTTATACCTAAATATAAGAAGGTGGAATTCTTCCAAATGCACTGCCGTTATGGTTTATATCCACTTCAGTAAGATGAAGAATGTTAATTAACTTAAATGAGTGAAGGAAATGATTTGAAGAAACTCAATATCGATTGCTAAATGT
>NW_024395068.1:0-5661 GCF_016617805.1 Bactrocera tryoni
GAGTTGTCATAGAGTTGTCCTATAGCAATAGCGATAATGTATTTGGAACAAATTAACAATCCTAAATTAAGGTGTAGATGTGATTTTTCGATACATAAACATTAAGCAATCGATATCAAGTTGCGTAAAAATATGAACTTTAAATATTTATGCTAAATCGCCATTTTGATGTTATTGGAGTTGTCATAGAGTTGTCGTACAGCCATAGCGACAGTCCATTTGGAGCAATTTCACAATCTTATATTAAGGTGTAGAATGGATTTTTTAGTATATACACATTAAGCAATCGATATTAAGATGCGTAAAAAAATGAACTTTAGATATTTTTGCTAATTACCCGTTTTGATGTTATTGGAGTTGTCATAGAGCTGTCCTATAGCAATAGCGACAGTGTATTTGGACCAATTTTACAATCTTAAATTTAGATGTAAAATTTATTTTTTGGTACATACATATTATGCAATCGATATCAAGATGCGTAAAAATATGAACTTTACAGATTTATGCAAATTAGCCGTTTAGATGTTATTGGAGTTGTCATAGAGTTGCCCAATAGCAATAGCGATAGTGTATTTGGAACAACTTTGCAATCTTAAATTGAGGTGTAGAATCGATTTTTTGATACATACACAATAAGCAATCGATACCAAGTTGCATAAAAATATGAAGTTTACATATTTATGCTAATTACCCTTTTTGAAGTTATTGGAGTTGTCACAGAGTTGTTCTATAGCAATAGCGACAGTGTATTTGGAACAACTTTGCAATCTTAAATTAAGGTGTAAAATTGATTTTTTGATACATACATATTATGCAATCGATATCAAGATGCGTAAAAATATGAACTTTAAATATTTATGCAAATTAGCCGTTTTGATGTTATTGGAGTTGTCATAGAGCTGTTCTATAGCAACAGCGACAGTGTATTTGGAGCAACTTTGCAATCTTAAATTAAGGTGTAAAATTGATTTTTTGATACATACATATTATGCAATCGATATCAAGATGCGTAAAAATATGAACTTTAAATATTTATGCAAATTAGCCGTTTTTATGTTATTGGAGTTGTCATAAAGCTGTTCTATAGCAACAGCGACAGTGTATTTGGAGCAACTTTGCAATCTTAAATTAAGGTGTTGAATCGATTTTCTGATACATACACATTAAGCAATCGATATCAAGTTGCATAAAAATATGAACTTTACATATTTATGCTAATTACCCTTTTTGAAGTTATTGGAGTTGTCATAGAGTTGCCCAATAGCAATAGCGACAGTGTATTTGGAACAATTTTACAATCTTAAGTTAAGGTGTAGAATCGATTTTTCGATACACACACATTAAGCAATCGATATCAAGTTGCGTAAAAATATGAACTTTACATATTTATGCTAACTAGCCGTTTTGATGTTATTGGAGTTGTCATAGAGTTGTCGTATAGCCATAACAACAGTGTATTTGGATCAATTTAACAATCCTAAATTAAGGTGTAGACCGATTTTTTGATACATGCGCTTTAAGCAGTCGATACCAAGTTGCGTAAAAATATGAACCTTACATATTTTTGCTAACTAGCCGTTTTGATGTTATTGGAGTTGTCATAGAGTTGTCGTATAGCCATAGCGACAGTGCCTTTAGAGCAATTTCACAATCTTAAGTTAAGGTGTAGAATCGATTTTTTGATACATACACAATATGCAATCGATATCAGGTAGCGTAAAAATATGAACTTTACATATTTATGCTAACTCGCTGTTTTGATGTTATTGGAGCTGTCATAGAGTTGTCGTATAGCCATAGCGACAGTGTATTTGAAGCAATTTCACAATCTTATATTAAGATGTAAAATTGATTTTTTGGTACATACATATTACGCAATCGATATCAAGATGCGTAAAAATATGAACTTTACATATTTATGCAAATTTGCCGTTTTGATGTTATTGGAGTTGTCAAAGAGTTGTTCTATAGCAATAGCGACCGTGTATTTGGACCAATTTTACAAACTTAAATTAAGACATAAAATTGATTTTTTGGTACATACATATTATGCAATCAATATCAAGATGCGTAAAAATATGAACTTTACATATTTATGCAAATTAGCCGTTTTGATTTTATTGGAGTTGTCATAGAGTTGTCCTATAGCCATAGCGACAGTGTATTTGAAGCAATTTCACAATCTTATTTTTAGGTGTAGAATCGATTTTTTGATACATACACAATATGCAATCGATACCAGGTACCGTAAGAATATGAACTTTACATATTTTTGCTAATTAATCGTTTTGATGTTATTGGAGTTGTCATAGGGTTGCCCTATAGCAATAGCGACAGTGTATTTGGAACAATTTTACAATCTTAAATTAAGACGTAAAATTGATTTTTTGGTACATACATATTATGCAATCGATATCAAGATGCGTAAAAATATGAACTTTACATATTTATGCAAATTAGCCGTTTTGATTTTATTGGAGTTGTCATAGAGTTGTCCTATAGCCATAGCGACAGTGTATTTGAAGCAATTTCACAATCTTATTTTTAGGTGTAGAATCGATTTTTTGATACATACACAATATGCAATCGATAACAGGTACCGTAAGAATAAGAACTTCACATATTTTTGCTAATTAATCGTTTTGATGTTATTGGAGTTGTCATAGAGTTGTCGTATAGCCATAGCGACAGTGTATATGGAGCAATTTCACAATCTTATATTAAGGTGCAGAATAGATTTTTTTAAACATACACAATATGCAATCGATATCAAGATGCGTTAAAATATGAACTTTACATATTTATGCAAACTAGCCGTTTTGATGTTATTGGAGCTTTCATTGAGTTGTCCTATAGCAATAGCGACATTGTATTTGGAACAACTTAGCAATCCTAAATTAAGGTGTAGAATTGATTTTTTGATACATACATATTATGCAATCGATATCAAGTTGCGTAAAAATATGAACTTTACATATTTATGCTGATGTTATTGGAGTTGTCATAGAGTTGTCCTATAGCAATAGCGACGATGTATTTTGAACAATTTAACAATCCTAAATTAAGGTGCAGAATTGATTTTTAGTACATACATACACATTAAGCAATCGATATCAAGATGCGTAAATATATGAACTTTACATATTTATGTAAATTAGCCGTTTTGATGTTATTGGAGCTTTCATAGAGTTGTCCTATAGCAATAGCGACATTGTATTTGGAACAATTTAGCAATCCTAAATTAAGGTGTAGAATTGATTTTTTGATACATACACATTAAGCAATCGATATCAAGTTGCGTAAAAATATGAACTTTACATATACATGCTAACTAGCCGTTCTGATGTTATTGGAGTTGTCATAGAGCTGTTCAATAGCAATAGCGACAGTGTATTTGGAACAATTTTACAATCTTAAACTAAGACGTAAAATTGATTTTTTGGTACATACATATTATGCAATCGATATCAAGATGCGTAAAAATATGAACTTTACATATTTATGCAAATTAGCCGTTTTGATGTTATTGGAGTTGTCATAGAGTTGTCCTATAGCAATAGCGACAATGTATTTGAAACAATTTAACAATCCTATATTAAGGTGTATAATTGATTTTTTAGTACCTACATACACATTAAGCAATCGATATCAAGTTGCGTAAAAATATGAACTTTACATTTATATGCTAACTAGCCGTTCTGATGTTATTGGAGTTGTCATAGAGTTGTTCTATAGCAATAGCGACAGTGTATTTGGAACAATTTTACAATCTTAAATTAAGATCTAAAATTGATTTTTTATTACATACATATGCAATCGATATCAAGATGCGTAATAATATGAACTTTACATATTTTTGCAAATTAGCCGTTTTAATTTTATTGGAGTTGTCATAGAGTTGTCCTATAGCAATAGCGACAATGTATTTGAAACAATTTAACAATCCTATATTAATGTGTATAATTGATTTTTTAGTACCTACATACACATTAAGCAATCGATATCAAGATGCGTAAAAATATGAACTTTACATATTTCATATTTTGGAGTTGTCATAGAGTTACCCAATAGCAATAGCGACAGCGTATTTGGAACAACTTTGCAATCTTAAATTAAGGTGTAGAATCGATTTTTTGATACATACACAATAAGCAATCGATACCAAGTTGCATAAAAATATGAACTTTACATATTTATGCTAATTACCCTTTTTGAAGTTATTGGAGTTGTCATAGAGTTGGTCTATAGCAATAGCGACAGTGTATTTGGAATAACTTTGCAATCTTAAATTAAGATGTAAAATTGATTTTTTGGTACACACATATTATGCAATCGATATCAAGATGCGTAAAAATATGAACTTTACATATTTATGCAAATTACCCGTTTTGATGTTATTGGAGTTGTCATAGAGTTGTCCTATAGCCATAGCGACAGTGTATTTGAAGCAATTTCACAATCTTATTTTAAGGTGTAGAATCGATTTTTTTATACATATACAATATGCAATCGATACCAGGTACCGTAAGAAAATGAACTTCACATATTTTTGCTAATTAATCGTTTTGATGTTATTGGAGTTGTCATAGGGTTGCCCTATAGCAATAGCGACAGTGTATTTGGAACAACTTTACAATCTTAAAATAAGACGTAAAATTGATTTTTTGGTACATACATATTATGCAATCAATATCAAGATGCGTAAAAATGTGAACTTTACATATTTATGCAAATTAGCCGTTTTGATTTTATTGGAGTTGTCATAGAGTTGTCCTATAGCAATGGCGACAATGTATTTGGAACAATTTAGCAATCCTAAAGTAAGGTGTAGAATTGATTTTTTGATACATACACATTAAGCAATCGATATCAAGTTGCGTAAAAATATGATCTTTAAATATTTATGCTAAATCGCCATTTTGATGTTATTGGAGTTGTCATAGAGTTGTCGTACAGCCATAGCGACAGTCCATTTGGAGCAATTTCACAATCTTATATTAAGGTGTAGAATAGATTTTTTAGTACATACACATTAAGCAATCGATATTAAGATGCGTAAAAAAATGAACTTTAGATATTTTTGCTAATTACCCGTTTTGATGTTATTGGAGTTGTCATAGAGCTGTCCTATAGCAATAGCGACAGTGTATTTGGAACAATTTTACAATCTTAAATTAAGATGAAAAATTGATTTTTTTGTACATACATATTATGCAATCGATATCAAGATGCGTAAAAATATGAACTTTACATATTTATGCAAATTAGCCGTTTAGATGTTATTGGAGTTGTCATAGAGTTGTTCTATGGCAATAGCGACAGTGTATTTGGAACAATTTTACAATCTTAAATTAAGATGTAAAATTGATTTTTTGGTACATATATATTATGCAATCGATATCAAGTTGCGTAAAAATATGAACTTTACATATTTATGCTAATTACCTTTTTGAAGTTATTGGAGTGTCATAGAGTTGTTCTACAGCAATAGCGACAATGTATTTGGAACAATTTAACAATCCTAAATTAAGGTGTAAATTGATTTTTTGGTACATACATATTATGCAATCGATATCAAGATGCGTAAAAATATGAACTTTACATATTTATGCAAATTAGCCGTTTGATGTTATTGGAGTTGTCATAGAGTTGTCGTATAGC
>NW_024395069.1:0-6249 GCF_016617805.1 Bactrocera tryoni
GAATATAAGATTGCGAAATTTTTCCAAATACGCTGTCGTTATTGCTATACAACAACTCTATGACAACTCCAATAACTTCAAAACTTCTAATTCTCATAAATATGTAAATTTCACATTTTTACGGAACTTGATAACGATTGCTTAATATGTATGTACAAAAAACGATTCTACACCTAAGTACAAGATTGTGAAATTGTTCCAAATACACTGTCGTTATTGCTATACAACATCTCTATGACAACTCCAATTACTGCAAAACGGCTAATTAGCATAAATAAGTAAAGTTAATTTTTTTACGGAACTTGATGTCGATTGCTAAATGTGCATGTACTAAAAAATCGATTCCAAACCTTAATATAAGATTGTGAAATTGTTCCAAATACACTGTCGTTATGGCTATACGACAACTCTATGGCAACTCCAATAACTTCAAAACGGCTATTTACCATAAATATGTAAAGTTCATATTTTGCGGAACTTGATAACGATTGCTTAATATGTATGTACTAAAAAATCGATTCTACACCTCATTATAAGATTGCGAAGTTGTATCAAATACACTGTCGTTATGGCTATACGACAACTCTATGACAGCTCCAATAACTTCACAACGGATAATTAGCACAACCATGTTAAGTTGATATTTTTACGCAAATTGGTGTCAATTGCTAACTGTGCATGTACTAAAAAATCGATTCTTCATCTTAATATAAGATTGCGAAATTGTTCCAAATACACTGTCGTTATTGCTATACAACAACTCTATGACAACTCCAATAACAGCAAAACGGCTAATTAGCATAAAAATGTAAAGTTCATATTTATACGTAACTTTGTATCTATTGCTAACTGTGCATGTACTACAAAATCGATTCTATACCTAACTACAAGATTGTGCAATTGTTCCAAATACACTGTCGTTATGGCTATACGACAACTCTATGACAACTCCAATAACTTCAAAACGGCTAATTAGCATAACGATTGCTAACTGGGCATGTACTAAAAAATCGATTCCAAACCTAAATATAAGATTGTGAAATTGTTCCAAATACACTGTTGTTATGGCTATACGACAACTCTATGACAACTCCAATAACTTCAAAACGGCTAATTAGCATAACGATTGCTAACTGTGCATGTACTAAAAAATCGATTCCAAACCTAAATATAAGATTGCGAAATTGTTCCAAATACACTGTCGTTAATGCTATACAACAACTCTATGACAACTCCAATAACTTCAAAACGTCTAATTATCATAAATATGTAAATTTCACATTTTTATGGAACTTGATTACGATTGCTTAATATGTATGTACACAAAAATCGATTCTACACCTAAGTACAAGATTGTGAAGTTGTTCCAAATACACTGTCGTTATTGCTATACAACAACTCTATGACAACTCCAATAACTGCAAAACGGCTAATTAGCATAAATATGTAAAGTTTATATTTATACGGAACTTGATAACGATTGCTTAATATGTATGTACTAAAAAATCGATTCTTCATCTTAATATAAGATTGCGAAAATGTTCCAAATACACTATCGTTATTGCTATACAACAACTCTATGACAACTCCAATGACTGCAAAACGGCTAATTAGCATAAATATATAAAGTTCATATTTATACGCAACTTGGTATCTATTGCTAACTGTGCATGTACTAAAAAATCGATTCTATACCTAACTACAAGATTGTGTAATTGTTCCAAATACACTGTCGTTATTGCTCTACGACAACTCTATGACAACTCCAATAACTGCAAAACGGCTACTTAGCATAAATATGTAAAGTTCATATTTATACTGAACTTGATAACGATTGCTTAATATGTATGTACTAAAAAAACGATTCTTCATTTAATATAAGATTGTGAAATTGTTCCAAATACACTGTCGTTAATGCTATACAACAACTCTATGACAACTCCAATAACTTCAAAACGTCTAATTATCATAAATATGTAAATTTCACATTCTTATGGAACTTTATTACGATTGCTTAATATGTATGTACAAAAAAATCGATTCTACACCTAAGTACAAGATTGAGAAATTGTTCCAAATACACTGTCGTTATTGCTATACAACAACTCTATGACAACTCCAATAACTTCAAAACGGCTATTTACCATAAATATGTAAAGTTCATATTTTGCGGAACTTGATAACGATTGCTTAATATGTATGTACTAAAAAATCGATTCTACACCTCATTATAAGATTGCGAAGTTGTTCCAAATACACTGTCGTTAATGCTATACAACAACTCTATGACAATTCCAATAACAGCAAAACGTCTAATTATCATAAATATTTAAAATTCACATTTTTATGGAACTTGATTACGATTGCTTAATATGTATGTACAAAAAAATCGATTCTACACCTAAGTACAAGATTGTGAAATTGTTCCAAATACACTGTCGTTATTGCTATACAACAACTCTATGACAACTCCAATAACTGCAAAATGGCTAATTAGCATAAAAATGTAAAGTTCATATTTATACGTAACTTGGTATCTATTGCTAACTGTGCATGTACTACAAAATCGATTCTATACCTAACTCCAACATTGTGCAATTGTTCCAAATACACTGTCTTTATGGCTATACGACAACTCTATGACAACTCCAATCACTTCAAAACGGCTAATTAGCATAATCGGGTTAAGTTGATATTTTTACGCAAATTGATGTCGATTGGTAATTGTGCATGTACTAAAAAATCGATTCTATACCTAAATACAAGATTCTGAAATTGTTCGAAATACACTGTCGTTGTTGCTATACAACAACTCTATGACAACTCCAATAACTTCAAAACGGCTAATTAGCATAACGATTGCTAACTGTGCATGTACTAAAAAATCGATTCCAAACTTAAATATAAGATTGCGAAATTGTTCCAAATACACTGTCGTTAATGCTATACAACAACTCTATGACAACTCCAATAACTTCAAAACGTCTAATTATCATAAATATGTAAATTTCACATTTTTATGGAACTTTATTACGATTGCTTAATATGTATGTACAAAAAAATCGATTCTACACCTAAGTACAAGATTGTGAAATTGTTCCAAATACACTGTCGTTATTGCTATACAACAACTCTATGACAACTCCAATAACTGCAAAACGGCTAATTAGCATAAATATGTAAAGTTTATATTTATACGGAACTTGATAACGATTGCTTAATATGTATGTACTAAAAAATCGATTCTTCATCTTAATATAAGATTGCGAAAATGTTCCAAATACACTATCGTTATTGCTATACAACAACTCTATGACAACTCCAATGACTGCAAAACGGCTAATTAGCATAAATATATAAAGTTCATATTTATACGCAACTTGGTATCTATTGCTAACTGCATGTACTAAAAAATCGATTCTATACCTAACTACAAGATTGTGTAATTGTTCCAAATACACTGTCGTTATTGCTATACAACAACTCTATGACAACTCCAATAACTGCAAAACGGCTAATTAGCATAAATATGTAAAGTTCATATTTATACGGAACTTGATAACGATTGCTTAATATGTATGTACTAAAAAAACGATTCTTCATTTAATATAAGATTGTGAAATTGTTCCAAATACACTGTCGTTAATGCTATACAACAACTCTATGACAACTCCAATAACTTCAAAACGTCTAATTATCATAAATATGTAAATTTCACATTCTTATGGAACTTTATTACGATTGCTTAATATGTATGTACAAAAAAATCGATTCTACACCTAAGTACAAGATTGAGAAATTGTTCCAAATACACTGTCGTTATTGCTATACAACAACTCTATGACAACTCCAATAACTTCAAAACTTCTAATTATCATAAATATGTAAATTTCACATTTTTACGGAACTTGATAACGATTGCTTAATATGTATGTACAAAAAAATCGAATCTACACCTAACTACACGATTGTGCAATTGTTCCAAATACACTGTCGTTATGGCTATACGACAACTCTATGACAACTCCAATAACTTCAAAACGGCTAATTAGCATAATCGTGTTAAGTTGATATTTTGACGCAAATTGATATCGATTGCTAACTTTGCATGTACAAAAAAATCGATTCCAAACCTGAATATAAGATTGCGAAATTTTTCCAAATACACTGTCGTTATTGCTATACAACAACTCTATGACAACTCCAATAACTGCAAAGCGGCTAATTAGCATAAATTTGTAAAGTTCATTTTTTTACGCAAATTGATATCGATTGCTAAATGCGCATGTACTAAAAAATCGATTCCAAACCTTAATATAAGATTTTGAAATTGCTCCAAATACACTGTCGTTATGGCTATACGACAACTCTATGGACACTCCAATAACTGCAAAGCGGCTAATTAGCATAAATTTGTAAAGTTCATTTTTTTACGCAAATTGATATCGATTGCTAAATGCGCATGTACTAAAAAATCGATGGTTCACCTTATTATAAGATTGTGAAATTGTTCCAAATACACTGTCGTTATGGCTATACAACAACTCTATGACAACTCCAATAACTGCAAAACGGCTAATTAGCATAAATATGTAAAGTTCATATTATTACGCAACATGATATCGATTGCTAACTGTGCATGTACTAAAAAATCGATTCTACACCTTATTATAAGATTGTGAAATTGCTCCAAATACACTGTCGTTATGGCTATGCGACAACTCTATGGACACTCCAATAACTGCAAAGCGACTAATTAGCATAAATATGTAAAGTTCATTTTTGTACGCAACTTGATATCGATTGCTAAATTCGCATGTACTAAAAAATCGATTCTACACCTAAGTACAAGATTCTGAAATTGTTCGAAATACACTGTCGTTATTGCTATACAACAACTCTATGACGACTCCAATAACTGCAAAACGGCTAATTAGCATAAATATGTAAAGTTCATATTTTTACGCAACACGATATCGATTGCTAACTGTGCATGTACTAAAAAATCGATTCTAAACCTTATTATAAGATTGTGAAATTGTTCCAAATACACTGTCGTTATGGCTATACGACAACTCTATGACAACTCCAATAACTTCAAAACGGCTAATTAGCATAACCGTGTTAAGTTGATATTTTGACGCAAATTGATATCGATTGCTAACTGTGTATGTACTAAAAAATCGATTCCAAACCTGAATATAAGATTGCGAAATTTTTCCAAATACACTGTCGTTATTGCTATACAACAACTCTATGACAACTCCAATAACTTCAAAATGTCTAATTATCATAAATATGTAAATTTCACATTTTTACGGAACTTGATAACGATTGCTTAATATGTATGTACAAAAAAATCGATTCTACACCTAACTACACGATTGTGCAATTGTACCAAATACACTGTCGTTATGGCTATACGACAACTCTATGGCAACTCCAATAACTTCAAAACGGCTAATTAGCATAACCCTGTTAAGTTGATATTTTGACGCAAATTGATATCGATTGCTAACTTTGCATGTACAAAAAAATCGATTCCAAACCTGAATATAAGATTGCGAAATTTTTCCAAATACACTGTCGTTATGGCTATACGAAAACTCTATGACAACTCCAATAACTTCAAAACGGCTATTTACCATAAATATGTAAATTCATATTTATACGGAACTTGATAACGATTGCTTAATATGTATGTACTAAAAAATCGATTCTACACCTCATTATAAGATTGCGAAGTTGTTCCAAATACACTGTCGTTATGGCTCTACGACAACTCTATGAAAGCTCCAATAACTGCAAAACGGCTAATTAGCATAACCATGGTCAGTTGATATTTTTACGCAAATTGGTGTCAATTGCTAACTGTGCATGTACTAACAAATCGATTCTTCATCTTAATATAAGATTGCGAAATATTTCCAAATACACTGTCGTTATTGCTGTACAACAACTCTATGACAACTCCAATAACTGCAAAACGGCAAATTAGCATAAAAATGTAAAGTTCATATTTATACTTAACTTGGCATCTATTGCTAACTGTGCATGTACTACAAAATCGATTCTATACCTAACTACAAGATTGTGCAATTGTTCCAAATACACTGTCGTTATGGCTATACGACAACTCTATGACAACCCAATAACTTCAAAACGGCTAATTAGTATAACCGTGTTAAGTTGATATTTTGGCGCAAATTGATATCGATTGCTAACTGTGCATGTACTAAAAAATCGATT
>NW_024395070.1:0-8757 GCF_016617805.1 Bactrocera tryoni
CATATTTTTACGCACTTGATATCGATTGCTTAATGTGTATGTATCAAAAAATCGATTCTACACCTTAATATAAGATTGTTAAATTGTTCCAAATACATTGTCGCTATTGCCATAGGACAACTCTATGACAACTCCAATAACATCAAAACGGCTAATTTGCATAAATATGTAAAGTTCATATTTTTACGCATCTTGATATCGATTGCATAATATGTATGTACCAAAAAATCAATTTTACACCTTAATTTAAGATTGCAAAGTTGTTCCAAATACACTGTCGCTGTTGCTATAGAACAACTCTGTGACAACTCCAATAGCATCAAAACGGCTAATTTGCATAAATATGTAAAGTTCATATTTTTAAGCATCTTGATATCGATTGCATAATATGTATGTACCAAAAAATCAATTTTACATCTTAATTTAAGATTGTAAAATTGTTCCAAATACACTGTCGCTATTGTTATAGAACAACTGTATGACAACTCCAATAACATCAAAACGGCTAGTTAGCATAAATATGTAAAGTTCATATTTTTACGCATCTTGATTGCGTAATATGTATGTACCAAAAAATCAATTTTACACCTTAATTTAAGATTGCAAAGTTGTTCCAAATACACTGTCGCTGTTCCATAGGGCAACTCTATGACAACTCCAATAACAGCAAAACGGCTAATTAGCATAAATATGTAAAGTTCATATTTTTACGCAACTTGATATCGCTTGCTTAATGTGTATGTATCCAAAAATCGATTCTACACCTTATTTTAAGATTGTGAAATTGCTCCAAATACACTGTCGTTGTGGCTAAACGACAAATCTATAAAAGCTCCAATAACATCAAAACGGCTATTTAACAGAAATATGTAAACTTCATATCTTTACGCATCTTGATATCGATTGCTTAATGTGTATGTATGTACTAAAAAATCAATTCTACACCATACTTAAGGATTGTTAGATTGTTCCAAATACATTGTCGCTATTGCTATAAGACAACTCTATGACAACTCCAATAACATCAAAAAAGCTAATTTGCATAAATATGTAAAGTTCTTATTTTTACGCATCTTGATATCGGTTGCATAATATGTATGTACCAAAAAATCAATTTTACACCTTAATTTAAGATTGCAAAGTTGTTCCAAATACACTGTCGCTATTGCTATAGAACAACTCTGTGACAACTCCAATAGCATCAAAACGGCTAATTTGCATAAATATGTAAAGTTCATATTTTTACGCATCTTGATATCGATTGCATAATATGTTTGTACCAAAAAATCTATTTTACATTTTAATTTAAGATTGTGAAGTTGTTCCATATACACTGTCGCTATTTCTGTAAAACAACTCTATGACAACTCCAATAACATCAAAATGGGTAATTAGGAGAAATATGTAAAGTTCATATTTTTACGCAACTTGATATCGATTGCATACTGTGTATGTATCAAAAAATCGATTCTACACCTTAATATAAGATTGTGAAAATGCTCCAAATACACTGTCGCTATTGCTATTGGGTAACTCTATGACAACTCCAATAACATCAAAACGGCTAATTTGCATAAATATGTAAAGTTCTTATTTTTACGCATCTTGATATCGATTGCTTAATGTGTATGTATGTACTAAAAAATCAATTCTACACCATACTTAAGGATTGTTAGATTGTTCCAAATACATTGTCGCTATTGCTATAGGACAACTCTATGCCAACTCCAATAACATCAAAACGGCTAATTTGCATAAATACGTGAAGTTCATATTTTTACGCATCTTGATATCGATTGCACAATATGTATGTACCAAAAAATCAATTTTACACCTTAATTTAAGATTGCAAAGTTGTTCCAAATACACTGTCGCTGTTGCTATAGAACAACTCTGTGACAACTTCAATAGCATCAAAACGGCTAATTTGCATAAATATGTAAAGTTCATATTCTTACGCATCTTGATATCGATTGCATAATATGTTTGTACCAAAAAATCTATTTTACATTTTAATTTAAGATTGTGAAGTTGTTTCATATACACTGTCGCTATTTCTGTTAAACAACTCTATGACAACTCCAATAACATCAAAAGGGGTAATTAGGAGAAATATGTAAAGTTCATATTTCTACGCAACTTGATATCGATTGCATACTGTGTATGTATCGAAAAATCGATTCTACACCTTAACTTAAGATTGTGAAGTTGCTTCAAAGACACTGTCTTTATGGCTATACGACAACTCTATGAAAGCTCCAATAACATCAAAACGGCTAATTAGCAAAAATATGTGAAGTTCATATTTTTACGCAACTTGGTATCGATTGCATATTGTGTATATAACAATTAATCGATTCTACATCTTAATATAAGATTGTGAAAATGCTCCAAATACACTGTCGCTATTGCTATAGAACAACTCTATGACAACTCCAATAACATCAAAACGGCTAATTTGCTTAAATATGTAAAGTTCATATTTTTACGCATCTTGATATCGATTGCATAATATGTATGTAACAAAAAATAAATTTTACACCTTAATTTAAGATTGCAAAGTTGTTTCAAATACACTGTCGCTATTGCTATAAAAGAGCTCTGTGACAACTCCAATAGCATCAAAACGGCTAATTTGCATATATATGTAAAGTTCATATTTTTACGCATCTTGATAACGATTGCATGATATGTATGTACCAAAAAATCAATTTTACATCTTATTTTAAGATTGTGAAGTTGTTCCATATACACTGTCGCTATTTCTGTAGGACAACTCTATGACAACTCCAATAGCGTCAAAACGGGTAATTAGGAAAAATATGTAAAGTTCATATTTTTACGCAACTTGATATCGATTGCATACTGTGTATGTATCAAAAAATCGATTCTACACCTTAATATAAGATTGTGAAAATGCTCCAAATACACTGTCGCTATTGCTATAGGACAACTCTATGACAACTCCAATAACATCAAAACGGCGAGTTAGCATAAATGTGTAAAGTTCATATTTTTACGCAACTTGATATCGATTGCTTAATGTGTATGTATCGAAAAATCGATTCTACACCTTAACTTAAGATTGTGAAGTTGCTTCAAAGACACTGTATTTATGGCTATACGACAACTCTATGAAAGCTCCAATAACATCAAAACGGGTAATTAGGAGAAATATGTAAAGTTCATATTTTTACGCAACTTGATATCGATTGCATACTGTGTATGTATCAAAAAATCGATTCTACACCTTAATATAAGATTGTGAAAATGCTCCAAATACACTTTCGCTATGGCTATACGACAACTCTATGACAACTCCAATAACATCAAAACGGCGAGTTAGCATAAATATGTATATTTCATAATTTTACGCAACTTGATATCGATTGCTTAATGTGTATGTATCGAAAAATCTATCCTTGACCTCAATTTAGAATTGTTAAATTGCTCCAAAGACACTGTCGTTATGGCTATACGACAACTCTATTAAAGCTTCAATAACATCAAAACGGCTAATTAACAGAAATATGTAAAGTTCATATTTTTACGCAAATTGATATCGACTGCTTAATGTGTATGTATCAAAAAATCAATTCAACACCTTAATTTATTATTGTTAAATTGTTCCAAATACATTGTCGCTATTGTTATCGGACAACTCTATGACAACTCCAATAACATCAAAACGGCTAATTTGCAGAAATATATAAAGTTCAGATTTTTACGCATCTTGATATCGATTACATAATATGAATGTACCAAAAAATCAATTTTACACCTTAATTTAAGATTGCAAAGTTGTTCCAAATACACTGTCGCTATTGCTATAGAACAACTCTGTGACAACTCCGATAGCATCAAAACGGCTAATTTGCTTAAATATGTAAAGTTCATATTTTTAAGCATCTTGATATCGATTGCATAATATGTATGTACCAAAAAATCAATTTTACATCTTAATTTCAGATTGTAAAATTGTTCCAAATACACTGTCGCTATTGCTATAGAACAACTCTGTGACAACTCCAATAACAACAAAACGGCTAATTTGCATAAATATGTAAAGTTCATATTTTTACGCATCTTTATATCGACTGCATAATATGTATGTACCAAAATATCAATTTTACATCTTAATTTAAGATTGTAAAAGTGTTCCAAATACACTGTCGCTATTGCTATAGGGCAACTCTATGACAACAATAACAGCAAAACGGCTATTTAACAGAAATATGTAAACTTCATATCTTTACGCATCTTGATATCGATTGCTTAATGTGTATGTATGTACTAAAAATCAATTCTACACCATACTTAAGGATTGTTAGATTGTTCCAAAAACATTGTCGCTATTGCTATAGGACAACTCTATGACAACTCCAATAACATCAAAACGGCTAATTTGCATAAATATGTAAAGTTCTTATTTTTACCCATCTTGATATCGATTGCATAATATGTATGTACCAAAAAATCAATTTTACACCTTAATTTAAGATTGCAAAGTTGTTCCAAATACACTGTCGCTGTTGCTTTAGAACAACTCAGTGACAACTCCAATAGCATCAAAACGGCTAATTGACAGAAATATGTAAAGTTCATATTTTTACGCATCTTGATATCGATTGCATAATATGTTTGTACCAAAAAATCTATTTTACATTTTTATTTAAGATTGTGAAGGGTTTTCATATACACTGTCGCTATTTCTGTAAAACAACTCTATGACAACATCAATAACATCAAAACGGGTAATTAGGAGAAATATGTAAAGTTCATATTTTTACGCAACTTGATATCGATTGCATACTGTGTATGTATCAAAAAATCGATTCTACACCTTAATATAAGATTGTGAAAATGCTCCATATACACTGTCGCTATGGCTATACGACAACTCTATGACAACTCCAATAACATCAAAACGGCGAGTTAGCATAAATATGTAAAGTTCATATTTTTACGCAACGTGATATCGATTGCTTAATGTGTATCTATCAAAAAATCAATTCTACACCTTAATTAAGGATTGTTAAATTGTTCCAAATACATTGTCGCTATTGCTATAGGACAACTCTATGACAACTCCAATAACATCAAAACGGCTAATTTGCATAAATATGTAAAGTTCATATTTTTACGCATCTTGATATCGATTGCATAATATGTATGTGCCAAAAAATTAGTTTTACGCCTTAATTTAAGATTGTAAAATTGTTCCAAATACACTGTCGCTATTGCTATAGAACAACTCTATGACAACTCCCATAACTTCAAAAAGGGTAATTAGCATAAATATGTAAAGTTCATATTTTTACGCATCTTGATTGCGTAATATGTATGTACCAAAAAATCATTTTTACACCTTAATTTAAGATTGCAAAGTTGTTCCAAATACACTGTCGCTTTTGCTATAGAACAACTCTATGACAACTCCAATAACATCAAAACGGCTAATTTGCATAAATATGTAAAGTTCATATTTTTACGCATCTTGATATCGATTGCATAATATGTATGTACCAAAAAGTCAATTTTACACCTTAATTTAAGATTGCAAAGTTGTTCCAAATACACTGTCGCTGTTGCTATAGAACAACTCTGTGACAACTCCAATAGCATCAAAACGGCTAATTTGCATAAATATGTAAAGTTCATATTTTTACGCATCTTGATATCGATTGCATAATATGTTTGTACCAAAAAATCTATTTTACATTTTAATTTAAGTTTGTGAAGTTGTTTCATATACACTGTCGCTATTTCTGTAAAACAACTCTATGACAACTCCAATAACATCAAAAGGGGTAATTAGGAGAAATATGTAAAGTTCATATTTTTACGCAACTTGATATCGATTGCATACTGTGTATGTATCGAAAAATCGATTCTACACCTTAACTTAAGATTGTGAAGTTGCTTCAAAGACTTTGTCTTTATGGCTATACGACAACTCTATGAAAGCTCCAATAACATCAAAACGGCTAATTAGCAAAAATATGTGAAGTTCATATTTTTACGCAACTTGGTATCGATTGCATATTGTGTATATAACAATTAATCGATTCTACATCTTAATATAAGATTGTGAAAATGCTCCAAATACACTGTCGCTATTGCTATAGAACAACTCTGTGACAACTCCAATAACATCAAAACGGCTAATTTGCTTAAATATGTAAAGTTCATATTTTTACGCATCTTGATATCGATTGCACAATATGTATGTAACAAAAAATTAATTTTACACCTTAATTTAAGATTGCAAAGTTGTTCCAAATACACTGTCGCTATTGCTATAGAAGAGCTCTGTGACAACTCCAATAGCATCAAAACAGCTAATTTGCATAAATATGTAAAGTTCATATTTTTACGCATCTTGATATCGATTGCATGATATGTATGTACCAAAAAATCAATTTTACATCTTATTTTAAGATTGTGAAGTTGTTCCATATACACTGTCGCTATTTCTGTACGACAACTCTATGACAACTCCAATAGCATCAAAACGGGTAATTAGGAAAAATATGTAAAGTTCATATTTTTACGCAACTTGATATCGATTGCATAATATGTATGTATCAAAAAATCGATTCTACACCTTAATATAAGATTGAGAAAATGCTCCAAATACACTGTCGCTATGGCTATACGACAACTCTATGACAACTCCAATAACATCAAAACGGCGAGTTAGCATAAATGTGTAAAATTCATATTTTTACACAACTTGATATCGATTGCTTAATGTGTATGTATCGAAAAATCGATTCTACACCTTAACTTAAGATTGTGAAGTTGCTTCAAAGACACTGTATTTATGGCTATACGACAACTCTATGAAAGCTCCAATAACATCAAAACGGGTAATTAGGAGAAATATGTAAAGTTAATATTTTTACGCAACTTGATATCGATTGCATAATATGTATGTATCAAAAAATCGATTCTACACCTTAATATAAGATTGTGAAAATGCTCCAAATACACTGTCGCTATGGCTATACGACAACTCTATGACAACTCCAATAACATCAAAACGGCGAGTTAGCATAAATATGTATATTGCATATTTTTACGCAACTTGATATCGATTGCTTAATGTGTATGTATCGAAAAATCTATCCTTGACCTCAATTTAGAATTGTTAAATTGCTCCAAAGACACTGTCGTTATGGCTATACGACAACTCTATTAAAGCTTCAATAACATCAAAACGGCTAATTAACAGAAATATGTAAAGTTCATATTTTTACGCAAATTGATATCGACTGCTTAATGTGTATGTATCAAAAAATCAATTCAACACCTTAATTTATTATTGTTAAATTGTTCCAAATACATTGTCGCTATTGTTATCGGACAACTCTATGACAACTCCAATAACATCAAAACGGCTAATTTGCATAAATATATAAAGTTCAGATTTTTACGCATCTTGATATCGATTACATAATATGAATGTACCAAAAAATCAATTTTACACCTTAATTTAAGATTGCAAAGTTGTTCCAAATACACTGTCGCTATTGCTATAGAACAACTCTGTGACAACTCCGATAGCATCAAAACGGCTAATTTGCTTAAATATGTAAAGTTCATATTTTTAAGCATCTTGATATCGATTGCATAATATGTATGTACCAAAAAATCAATTTTACATCTTAATTTCAGATTGTAAAATTGTTCCAAATACACTGTCGCTATTGCTATAGAACAACTCTGTGACAACTCCAATAACAACAAAACGGCTAATTTGCATAAATATGTAAAGTTCATATTTTTACGCATCTTTATATCGACTGCATAATATGTATGTACCAAAATATCAATTTTACATCTTAATTTAAGATTGTAAAATTGTTCCAAATACTCTGTCGCTATTGCTATAGGGCAACTCTATGACAACTATAACAGCAAAACGGCTATTTAACAGAAATATGTAAACTTCATATCTTTACGCATCTTGATATCGATTGCTTAATGTGTATGTATGTACTAAAAATCAATTCTACACCATACTTAAGGATTGTTAGATTGTTCCAAAAACATTGTCGCTATTGCTATAGGACAACTCTATGACAACTCCAATAACATCAAAACGGCTAATTTGCATAAATATGTAAAGTTCTTATTTTTACGCATCTTGATATCGATTGCATAATATGTACATATGTACCAAAAAATCAATTTTACACCTTAATTTAAGATTGCAAAGTTGTTCCAAATACACTGTCGCTGTTGCTTTAGAACAACTCTGTGACAACTCCAATAGCATCAAAACGGCTAATTGACAGAAATATGTAAAGTTCATATTTTTACGCAACTTGATATCGATTGCATACTGTGTATGTATCAAAAAATCGATTCTACACCTTAATATAAGATTGTGAAAATGCTCCAAATACTCATACATAAATATGTAAAGTTCTTATTTTTACGCATCTTGATATCGATTGCATAATATGTATGTACCAAAAAATCAATTTTACACCTTAATTTAAGATTGCAAAGTTGTTCCAAATACACTGTCGCTGTTGCTATAGAACAACTCTGTGACAACTCCAATAGCATCAAAACGGCTAATTGACAGAAATATGTAAAGTTCATATTTTTACGCATCTTGATATCGATTGCATAATATGTATGTACCAAAAAATCAATTTTACATCTTAATTTAAGATTGTGAAGTTGTTCCATATACACTGTCGCTATTGTATAGAACAACTCTGTGACAAATCCAATAGCATC
>NW_024395071.1:0-6161 GCF_016617805.1 Bactrocera tryoni
ATTTGAAGCAACTTGATATGGATTTCTAAATGTGTACATGCAAGAAAGTCGGTTTTATACTTAAATGTAAAATTCTGGAACTTTTCCAAATGCACTGCCGTTATGGTCTTATGTCAACTTGAGTAAGATGGTGAGGGTTATTTAAGTTTAATATGTGAAGCTGCTGATCTGAAGCAACTTTATATGGATTTCTAAATGTGTACATGCAAGAAAGTCGGTTTTATACCTAAATGTAAAATATGTTAAGCTAATGATTTGAGTTAACTTAATATGGATTTCTAAATGCGTACATGCAAGAAAGTCGGTTTTATACCAAAATGTAAAATATGGAATTTTTTCCAAATGCACTGCCGTTTTGGCTTTATGCCAGCTTGAGTAAGAAGGTGAGGGTTAACTAACATTAATATGTTAGTCTAATGATTTGAAGCAACTTAAAATGGATTTCTAAATGTGTGCATGCAAGAAAGTCGGTTTTATACCTAAATGTAAAATTGTGGAATTTTTCCAAATGCACTGCCGTTTTGGCTTTATGCCAACCTCTGTAAGATGAAGAAAGTTAATTAACTTTAATATGTGAATTCAAAAATTTGAAACAACTTTCTATGGATTTCTAAAGGTGTACATGCAAGAAAGTTGGTTTTATACCTAAATGTAAAATTGTGGAATTGTTCCAAATGCACTGCCGTTATGGCTTTATGCCAAATTTAGTAAGATGAAGAATATTAATTAACTTAAATATGTGAATTTATTAATTTGAAGCAACTTGATATGGATTTCTAAATGTGTACATGCAAGAAAGTCGGTTTTTTACCTAAATGTAAAATTATGGAATTTTTCCAAATGCACTGCCGTTGTGGCTTTATGCCAGCTTGAGTAAGAAGGTGAGGGTTAACTAACATTAATATGTTAAGCTAATGATTTGAAGCAACTTTATATGGATTTCTAAATGTGTGCATGCAACAAAGTCGGTTTTATACCTAAATGTAAAATTGTAGAATTTTTCCAAATGCACTGCCGTTTTGGCTTTAGGCCAACTTCTGTAAGATGAAGAAAGTTAATTAACTTTAATATGTGAATTTAATAATTTGAAACAGCTTTATATGGATTTCTAAATGTGTACATGCAAGAAAATCGGTTTTATACCTAAATGTAAAATTCTGGAATTTTCCAAATGCACTGCCGTTATGGTCTTATGTCAACTTGAGTAAGATAGTGAGGGTTGATTAAGTTTAATGTGTGAAGCTGATGATGTGAAACAACTTGATATGGATTTCTAAATGTGTACATGCAAAAAAGTCGGTTTTATACCTATATGTAAAA
Organism: Bactrocera tryoni; assembly: GCF_016617805.1. Classification (NCBI taxonomy): domain Eukaryota; kingdom Metazoa; phylum Arthropoda; class Insecta; order Diptera; family Tephritidae; genus Bactrocera; species Bactrocera tryoni. Next base: position 1,321 of record NW_024395071.1, read on the forward strand.
TTGCGGAATTTTTTCCAAATGCACTGCCGTTATGGTATTATGTCAACTTAAGTAAGATGGTGAGGGTTAACTAACATTGATATGTTAAGCTAATGATTTGAAGCAACTTGAAATGGATTTCTAAATGTGAGCATGCAAGAAAGTCGGTTTTATACCTAAATGTAGAATATGGAATTTTTTCCAAATGCACTGCCGTTTTGGCTTTATGTCAGCTTGAGTAAGAAGGTGAGGGTTAACTAACATTAATATGTTGAGCTTATGATTTGAAGCAACTTGATATGGATTTCTAAATGTGGGCATGCAAGAAAGTCGGCTTTATACCTGAATGGTAAATTGTGGAATTTTTCCAAATGCACTGCCGTTTTGGCTTTATGCCAACCTCTGTAAGATGAAGAAAGCTAATTAACTTTAATATGTGAATTTAATAATTTGAAACAACTTTATATGGATTTCTAAATGTGTACATGCAAGGAAATCGGTTTTATACCTAAATGTAAAATTCTGGAATTTTCCAAATGCACTGCCGTTATGGTCTTATGTCAACTTGAGTAAGATAGTGAGGGTTAATTAACTTTAATATGTTAAGCTAATGATTTGAGGTAACTTAATATGGATTTCTAAATGCGTACACGCAAGAAAGTCGGTTTTATACCTAAATGTAAAATTGTGGAATTTTTCCAAATGCACTGCCGTTTTGGCTTTATGCCAACCTCTGTAAGATGAAGAAAGTTAATTAACTTTAATATGTGAATTCAGTAATTTGAAACAACTTTCTATGGATTTCTAAATGTGTACATGCAAGAAAGTTGGTTTTATACCTAAATGTAAAATTGTGGAATTTTTCCAAATGCACTGCAGTTATGGCTTTATGCCAAATTTAGTAAGATGAAGAAGATTAATTAACTTTAATATGTGAATTTATTAATTTGAAGCAACTTGATATGGATTTCTAAATGTGTACATGCAAGAAAGTCGGTTTTATACCTAAATGTAAAATTATGGAATTTTTCCAAATGCACTGCCGTTTTGGCTTTATGCCAGCTTGAGTAAGAAGGTGAGGGTTAACTAACATTGATATGTTAAGCTAATGATTTGAAGCAACTTGAAATGGATTTCTAAATGTGTGCATGCAAGAAAGTCGGTTTTATACCTAACTGTAGAATATGGAATTTTTTCCAAATGCACTGCCGTTATGGTCTTATGTCAACTTGAGTAAGATAGTGAGGGTTATTTAAGTTTAATGTGTGAAGCTGTTGATCTGAAGCAACTTTATATGGATTTCTAAATGTGTACATGCAAGAAAATCGGTTTTATACCTAAATGTAAAATTCTGTAATTTTCCAAATGCATTGCCGTTATGGTCTTATGTCAACTTGAGTAAGATAGTGAGGGTTTATTAACTTTAATATGTTAAGCTAATGATTTGAGGTAACTTAATATGGATTTCTAAATGCGTACATGCAAGAAAGTCGGTTTTATACCTAAATGTAGAATATGGAATTTTTTCCAAATGCACTGCCGTTTTGGCTTTATGCCAGCTTGAGTAAGAAGGTGAGGGTTAACTAACATTAATATGTTAGTCTAATGATTTGAAGCAATTTGATATGAATTTCTAAATGTGTGCATGCAAGAAAGTCGGTTTTATACCTAAATGTAAAATTGTGGAATTTTCCAAATGCACTGCCGTTATGGTCTTATGTCAACTTGAGTAAGATGGTGAGAGTTAATTAACTTTCATATGTTAAGCTAATGATTTGAGACAACTTAATATGGATTTCTAAATGCGTACATGCAAGAAAGTCGGTTTTATACCAAAATGTAAAATATGGAATTTTTTCCAAATGCACTGCCGTTTCGGCTTTATGCCAGCTTGAGTAAGAAGGTGAGGGTTAACTAACATTAATATGTTAGTCTAATGATTTGAAGCAATTTGATATGAATTTCTAAATGTGTGCATGCAAGAAAGTCGGTTTTATACCTAAATGTAAAATTGTGGAATTTTTCCAAATGCACTGCCGTTTTGGCTTTATGCCAACCTCTGTAAGATGAAGAAAGTTAATTAACTTTAATATGTGAATTCAGTAATTTGAAACAACTTTCTATGGATTTCTAAATGTGTACATGCAAGAAAGTTGGTTTTATACCTAAATGTAAAATTGTGGAATTTTTCCAAATGCACTGCAGTTATGGCTTTATGCCAAATTTAGTAAGATGAAGAAGATTAATTAACTTTAATATGTGAATTTATTAATTTGAAGCAACTTGATATGGATTTCTAAATGTGTACATGCAAGAAAGTCGGTTTTATACCTAAATGTAAAATTATGGAATTTTTCCAAATGCACTGCCGTTTTGGCTTTATGCCAGCTTGAGTAAGAAGGTGAGGGTTAACTAACATTGATATGTTAAGCTAATGATTTGAAGCAACTTGAAATGGATTTCTAAATGTGTGCATGCAAGAAAGTCGGTTTTATACCTAACTGTAGAATATGGAATTTTTTCCAAATGCACTGCCGTTATGGTCTTATGTCAACTTGAGTAAGATGGTGAGGGTTATTTAAGTTTAATATGTGAAGCTGCTGATCTGAAGCAACTTTATATGGATTTCTAAATGTGTACATGCAAGAAAGTCGGTTTTATACCTAAGTGTAAAATTGCGGATTTTTTTCCAAATGCGCTGCCGTTATGGTCTTATGTCAACTTGAGTAAGATGGTGAGGGTTAATTAACTTTAATATGTTAAGCTAATGATTTGAGGTAACCTAGTATGGATTTCTACATGCATACATGCAAGAAAGTCGGTTTTATACCTAAATGTAGAATATGGAATTTTTTCCAAATGCACTGCCGTTATGGCTTTATGCCAAATTCAGTAAGATGAAGAAGATTAATCAACTCTAATATGTGAATTTATTAATTTGAAGCAACTTCATATGGATTTCTAAATGAGTACATGCGAGAAAATCGGTTTTATACTTAAATGTAAAATTGTGGAATTTTTCCAAAAGCACTGCCGTTATGGTCTTATGCCAGCTTGAGTAAGAAGGTGAGGGTTAACTAACATTAATATGATAAGCTTATGATTTGAGGCAACTTAATATGGATTTCTAAATGTGTACCTGCAAGAAAGTCGGTTTTATACCTTAATGTAAAATATGGATTTTTTTCCAAATGCACTGCCGTTATGGTCTTATGTCAACTTGAGTAAGATGGTGAGGGTTATTTAAGTTTAATATGTGAAGCTGTTGATCTGAAGAAACTTTATATGGATTTCTAAATGTGTACATGCAAGAAAGTCGGTTTTATACCTAAGTGTAAAATTGCGGATTTTTTTCCAAATGCGCTGCCGTTATGGTCTTATGTCAACTTGAGTAAGATGGTGAGGGTTAATTAACTTTAATATGTTAAGCTAATGATTTGAGGTAACCTAATATGGATTTCTAAATGCGTACATGCAAGAAAGTCTGTTTTATACCTAGATGTAGAATATGGAATTTTTTCCAAATGCACTGCCGTTATGGCTTTATGCCAAATTCAGTAAGATGAAGAAGATTAATCAACTCTAATATGTGAATTTATTAATTTGAAGCAACTTCATATGGATTTCTAAATGAGTACATGCGAGAAAATCGGTTTTATACTTAAATGTAAAATTGTGGAATTTTTCCAAAAGCACTGCCGTTATGGTCTTATGCCAGCTTGAGTAAGAAGGTGAGGGTTAACTAACATTAATATGATAAGCTTATGATTTGAGGCAACTTAATATGGATTTCTAAATGTGTACCTGCAAGAAAGTCGGTTTTATACCTTAATGTAAAATATGGATTTTTTTCCAAATGCACTGCCGTTATGGTCTTATGTCAACTTGAGTAAGATGGTGAGGGTTATTTAAGTTTAATATGTGAAGCTGTTGATCTGAAGAAACTTTATATGGATTTCTAAATGTGTACATGCAAGAAAGTCGGTTTTATACCTAAGTGTAAAATTGCGGATTTTTTTCCAAATGCGCTGCCGTTATGGTCTTATGTCAACTTGAGTAAGATGGTGAGGGTTAATTAACTTTAATATGTTAAGCTAATGATTTGAGGTAACCTAATATGGATTTCTAAATGCGTACATGCAAGAAAGTCTGTTTTATACCTAGATGTAGAATATGGAATTTTTTCCAAATGCACTGCCGTTATGGCTTTATGCCAAATTCAGTAAGATTAAGAAGATTAATCAACTCTAATATGTGAATTTATTAATTTGAAGCAACTTCATATGGATTTCTAAATGAGTACACGCGAGAAAATCGGTTTTATACCTAAATGTAAAATTGTGGAATTTTTCCAAATGCACTGCCGTTATGGTCTTATGTCAACTTGAGTAAGATGGTGACGGTTATTTAAGTTTAGTATGTGAAGCTGATGATCTGAAGAACTTTATATGGATTTCTAAATGTGTACATGAAAGAATGTCGGTTTTATACCTAAATGTAAAATTGCGGATTTTTTTCCAAATGCACTGCCGTTATGGTCTTATGTCAACTTGAGTAAGATGGTGAGGGTTATTTAAGTGAAATATGTGAAGCTGTTGATCTGAAGCAACTTTATATGGATTTCTAAATGTGTACATGCAAGAAAGTCGGTTTTATACCTAAATGTAAAATTGCGGATTTTTTTCCAAATGCGCTGCCGTTATGGTCTTATGTCAACTTGAGTAAGATGGTGAGGGTTAATTAACTTTAATATGTTAAGCTAATGATTTGAGGTAACCTAATATGGATTTCTAAATGCGTACATGCAAGAAAGTCTGTTTTATACCTAAATGTAGAATATGGAATTTTTTCCAAATGCACTG
>NW_024395072.1:0-3570 GCF_016617805.1 Bactrocera tryoni
GAAGAAATTGTTTTGATCGGTTAACTATAGCATATAGCTACCATACAAATTGAACGATCGGAAAAAGTTCTTGTATGGAAAACTTTTGCATTTGACAAGACACAGTCATGAAATTTGGTATAGATTATTTTCTAAAGCAACGATGCAATTTTCGAAGAAGTTGTTCAGATCAGCTTGCTATAGCATATAGCTGCCATACAACTGAACGATCGGAAAAAAGTTCTAGTATGGAAAACTTTTGCATTTGACAAGATATATTCACAAAATTTGGTGTAGATTATTTTCTAAAGCAACAATGTAATCTCCTAAGAAATTGTTTAGACCGGTTAACTATAGCATATAGCTGCCATACAAGCTGAACGATCGGAAAAAACGTTCTTGTATGGAAAACGTTTGCGTTTGACAAGAGATAGTCATGAAATTTGGTATATATTATTTTCTGAAGCAACAATGTAATCTCCGAAGAAATTGGTTAGATCGGTTAACTATAGCATATAGCTGCCATACAACTGAACGATCGGAAAAAAGTTCTAGTATGGAAAACTTTTGCATTTGACAAGATATATTCACAAAATTTGGTGTAGATTATTTTCTGAAGCAACAATGTAATCTCCGAAGAAATTGGTTAGATCACTTAACTATATCACATAGCTAGCACACAAACATAACAATCGGAAAAAAGTTCTTGTATGGAAAACTTTTGCATTTGACAAGATATATTCACGAAATTTTCTGCAAATTATTTTCTAAAGCAGCAATGTAATCTCCGAAGATATTGTTCAGATCGGCTTACTATAGCATATAGCTACCACACAAACTGAACGATCGGAAAAAAGTTCTTATACGGAAAACTTTTGCATTTGACAAGATACATTCACGAAATTTGCTGTAAATTATTTTCCAAAACAATGTAATCTTCGAAGAATTTGATCAGATCAGCTTACTATAGCATATAGCTGCCATACAAACTGAACGATGGAAAAAAGTTCTTGTAAGGAAATGTTTTGCATTTGACAAGATATATTCACGAAATTTGGTATAGATTATTTTCTAAAGCAACAATGTAATATCCGAATAAATTGCTTAGATCAGTTAACTATAGCATATAGCTGCCGTACAAACTGAACGATCGGAAAAAAGTTCTTGTGTGGAAAATTTTGCATTTGACAAGACATAGTCATAAAATTTGGTATATATTATTTTCTGAAGCAACAATGTTATCTCCGAAGAAATTGTTTAGATCACTTAACTATATCACATAGCTAGCACACAAACATAACAATCGGAAAAAAGTTCTTGTAAGGAAAACTTTTGCATTTGACAGGATATATTCACGAAATTTGCTGCAAATTATTTTCTAAAGCAACAGTGTAATATCCAAAGAAATTGTTTAGATCGGTTAACTACAGCATATAGCTGCCATACAAACTGAACGATCGGTAAAAATTTCTTGTATGGAAAACTTTTGCATTTGACAAGATATATTAACGAACTTTGGTATATATTATTTTCTGAAGCAACAATGTAATCTCCGAAGAAATTGTTTAGATCACTCTACTATAGCATATAGCTGCCATACAACTGAACGACCAGAAAAAATTCTTGTATGGAAAACTTTTGCATTTGACAAGATAAATTGACGAAATTTGCTGCAAATTATTTTCTAAAGCAACAATGTAATCTCCGAAGAACTTGTTTAGATCGATTGACTATAGCATATAGCTGCCATACAAACTGAACGATCGGTAAAAACGTTCTTGTATGGAAAACTTTTGCAGTTGACAAGATACATTTACAAAATTTTGTACAGATTATTTTCTAAAGCAACAATGTAAACTTCGAAATAATTGTTTAGATCGGCTTACTATAGCACATAGCTGCCATACAAACTGAACGATCGGAAAAAAGTTCTTGTACGGAAAACTTTTGCATTTGACAAGATATATTCACGAAATTTGGTATAGATTATTTTCTAAAGCCACACTGTAATCTCCGAAGAAATTGTTTAGATCGCTTAACTATGCCATATAGCTGCCATAGAAACTGAACGATCGGAAAAAAGTTCTTGTATTGAAATGTTTTGCATTTGACAAAATACGTTCACGAAATATCGTATAGAATATTTCCTTAAGCAACAATGTAATCTCCGAATAAATCGTTCAGATCAGCTTACTATCGCATAAAGCTGCCATACAAACTGAACGATCGGAAAAAAGTTTTTGTATGGAAAACTTTTGCATTTGTCTAGATTTATTCACAAAATTTGGTATAGATTATTTTCTAAAGCAACAATGTAGTTTTTGAAGAAATTGTTTAGATCGCTTAACTAAAGCATATAGCTGCCATACAAACAGAACCATCGGAAAAAAGTTCTTGTATGGAAAACTTTTTCATTTGACAAGATATATTCAGGACATTTGCTATAAATTATTTTCTAAAGCAACAATGTAATCTCCGATGAAATTGTTCAGATCGGTTTACGATAGCATAAAGCTGCCGTCTAAACTGCACGATCGGAAAAAAGTTTTTGTATGGAAAACTTTTGCATTTGTCAAGATTTATTCACAAAATTTGGTATAGATTATTTTCTAAAGCAACAATGTAGTTTTTGAAGAAATTGTTTAGATCGGTTAACTAAAGCATATAGCTGCCATACAACTGAACGATCGGAAAAACTTCTTCTAAGGAAACATTTGCATTTGACAAGATATATTCACAAACTTTGATGTAATTTATTTTCTAAGGCAACAATGTAATCTCCGATGAAATTGTTTAGATCGATTAACTGCAGCATATAAATACCACACAAACTGAACGATCGGACAAAAGTTCTTGTAAGGAAAACTTTTACCTTTGTCAAGATATATTCACAAAATTTTGTACAGATTATTTTCTAAAGCAACAATGTAATCTTCGAAATAATTGTTTAGATCGGCTTACTATAGCATATAGCTGCCATACAAACTGAACGATCGGTAAAAACGTTCTTGTATGGAAAACTTTTGCATTTGACAAGATACATTCACAAAATTTTGTACAGATTATTTTCTAAAGCAACAATGTAATCTTCGAATAAATTGTTTAGATCGGCTTACTATAGCATAGAGCTGCCATACAAACTGAACGATCGGAAAAAAGTTCTTGTACGGAAAACTTTTGCATTTGACAAAATATATTCACGAAATTTGGTATAGATTATTTTCTAAAGCCACACTGTAATCTCCGAAGAAATTGTTTAGATCGGCTTACTATAGCATATAGCTGCCATACAAACTGAACGATCGGAAAAAAGTTCTTGTACGGAAAACTTTTGCATTTGACAAGATATATTCACGAAATTTGGTATAGATTATTTTCTAAAGCCACACTGTAATCTCCGAAGAAATTGTTTAGATCGCTTAACTATAGCATATAGCAGCCATACAACTGAACGATCGGAAAAACGTTCTTATATGGAAAACTTTTGCATTTGACCGGACATAGTCATGAAATTTGGTGTATATTATTTTCTGAAGCAACAATGTAATCTCCGAAGAAATTGTTTAGATCGGTTAACTATAGCATATAGCT
>NW_024395073.1:0-6889 GCF_016617805.1 Bactrocera tryoni
ACATGTGCTTGTCCGAATATAGTACCAAGCGGCGCACAAATAGATAGCCTTTGGCTTTCTTTTATAATATTGCGGACGTTGCTGCGTTTGCTGCATACATAATATACGTTGACAACAACACTCACCTGAAGTCATATATCAGCCACCGTTTGATGTTTCTCCATCAGCTAAGTGAGCAACTATGCAAGCCAGAAATAGAGAGAAGGGCGAATAACAGCAGAATATCCAGAGCTTTTTCAACGCGCAACGCCATCGAAGCCATGATAGGTAGGCACATCCAAGTTGTGGATGCTGGAGCACATGAAGCGGAGGAGCGTGATAGTACGGGACGCCTAAAAGTAGAGGAAAATTGCTACATCTGCTCCAAACGACGCCCTACTCGTAAAGCATGCACATTATGCAACAAACCGGTGGGCGCAGAGCATTCCAAAGACTTTCCGCAATGCGATAGATGTAACTGAATTTCAATAATTTTAAATTTTTTCGTAGTTTTTTTAATATTTTTTTCATAAGTATTTTATAATTTATAATAATTTTTATGCCATAAGTATTTTTTTCACTGAAAAAAAACTATACTTTTCAAATAATATCATATTTGCATGCGTTTTACTATACATATGGTATGGTATACCCTGGTAGGTAAGGGTGCAACTTTGTAAATTGGGCTAACCAAAATTGGGGTATTGCGTGAAACAGTTTTCGCTAGGATATCACCAAATTTCAAGTCGATCCGATTATCCAGTTCAGAGCTACAGCGTTTTGAAAACGCAAAACATACCCAGGTATGTTGCCGTTGACATAAGGGTTAAGATTGTGAAATTGCTCCAAAGACACTGTCGTTATGGCTATACGACAACTCTATGACAACTCCAATAACATCAAAACGGCTATTTAACAGAAATATGTAAAGTTCATATTTTTACACATCTCGATATCGACTGCTTAATGTGTATGTATGTACTAAAAAATCAATTCTACACCTTAATTTAGGATTATTAAGTTGTTCCAAATACACTGTCGCTATTGCTTTAGAACAACTCTATGACAACTCCAATAACACAGAAACGGCAAATTTGCATAAATTTGTAAAGTTCATATTTTTACGCAACTTGATATCGATTGCTTAATGTGTATGTATCAAAAAATCAACTCTACACCTTAAATTAAGATTGCAAAGTTGTTCCAAATACTTCGTCGCTTTTGCTATAGGGCAACTCTATGACAACTCCAATAACATCAAAACGGCTAGTTAGCATAAATATGTAAAGTTCATATTTTTACGAATCTGGATATCGATTGCATAATATGTATGTACCAAAAAATGAATTTTACACCTTAATTTAAGATTGCAAAGTTGTTCCAAATACCTTGTCGCTATTGGTATAGGGCAACTCTATGACAACTCCAATACCTTCAAAAAGGGTAATTAGCATAAATATGTAAAGATCATATTTTTACGTGTCTTGATATCGATTGCTTAATGTGTATGTACTAACAAATCGATTATACACCTTAACTTAAGATTGTGAAATTGCTCCAAAGACACTGTCGCTATGGCTATACGACAACTCTATGAAAGCTCCAATAACATCAAAACGGCTAGTTAGCATAAATAAGTAAAGTTCAAATTTTTACGCAACTTGATATCGATTACTTAATGTGTATAAACTAAAAAATTGATTCTACACCTTAATATAAGATTGTGAAATTGCTCCAAAGACACTGTCGCTATGGCTATACGACTACACTATGACAACTCTAATAACATCAAAACGGCTTGTTAGCATAAATATGTAAAGTTCATATTTTTACGCAACTTTATATCGACTGCTTAATGTGTATGCATGTACTAAAAAATCAATTCTACACCTTAATTTAGGATTATTAAGTTGTTCCAAATACACTGTCGCTATTGCTTTAGAACAACTCTATGACAACTCCAATAACACCAAAACGGCAAATTTGCATAAATTTGTAAAGTTCATATTTTTACGCAACTTGATATCGATTGCTTAATGTGTATGTATCGAAAAATCAACTCTACACCTTAATTTAAGATTGCAAAGTTGTTCCAAATACTTTGTCGCTATTGCTATAGGACAACTCTATGACATCTCCAATAATATCAAAACGGCTAATTTGCATAAATATGTAAAGTTCATATTTTTACGTATCTTGATATCGATTGCTTAATGTGTATGTACCAAAAAATGAATTTTACGCCTTAATTTAAGATTGCAAAGTTGTTCCAAATACTTTGTCGCTATTGGTATAGGGCAACTCTATGACAACTCCAATACCTTCAAAAAGGGAAATTAGCATAAATATGTAAAGTTCATATTTGTACGCAACTTGATATCGATTGCTTAATGTGTATGTACTAAAAAATCAATTCTACACCTTAATATTAAATTGTGAAATTGCTCCAAATACACTGTCATTATGGCTATACGGCAATATTATGACAACTCCAATAACATCAAAACGGCTATTTAACAGAAATATGTAAAGTGCATATTTTTAAGCATCTGGATATCGATTGCTTAATGTGTATGTATGTACTAAAAAATCAACTCTACACCTTAATTTAGGATTGTTAAATTGTTCCAAATACATTATCGCTATTGCTATAGGACAACTCTATGACAACTCCAATAACATCAAAACGGTTACTTAGCATAAATATGTAAAGTTCATATTTTTACGAATCTTGATATCGATTGCTTAATGTGTATGTATCGAAAAATCAATTCTCCACCTTAATTTAGGATTGTTAAATTGTTCCAAATACATTATCGCTATTGCTATAGGACAACTCTATGACATCTCCAATAATATCAAAACGACTAATTTGCATAAATATGTAAAGCTCATATTTTAACGCATCGTGATATCGGTTGCTTAATGTGTATGTACTAAGAAATCGATTCTACACCTTCACTTATGATTATGAAATTGTTCCAAATACACTGTCGCTATGGCTATACGACAACTCTATGACAACTCCAATAACATCAAAACGGCTAGATAGCATAAATATGTAAAGTTCATATTTTTACGCATCGTGATATCGGTTGCTTAATGTGTATGTACCAAAAAATGAATTTTACGCCTTAATTTAAGATTGCAAAGTTGTTCCAAATACCTTGTCGCTATTGGTATAGGGCAACTCTATGACAACTCCAATACCTTCAAAAAGGGTAATTAGCATAAATATGTAAAGTTCATATTTGTAAGCAACTTGATATCGATTGCTTAATGTGTATGTACTAAAAAATCAATTCTACACCTTAATATAAAATTGTGAAATTGCTCAAAATACACTGTCATTATGGCTATACGGCAACATTATGACAACTCCAATAACATCAAAATGGCTATTTAACAGAAATATGTAAAGTGCATATTTTTAAGCATCTGGATATCGATTGCTTAATGTGTATGTATGTACTAAAAAATCAACTCTACACCTTAATTTAGGATTGTTAAATTGTTCCAAATACATTATCGCTATTGCTATAGGGCAACTCTATGACAACTCCAATAACATCAAAACGGTTACTTAGCATAAATATGTAAAGTTCATATTTTTACGCAACTTGATATCGATTGCTTAATGTACATGTATCGAAAAATCAATTCTACACCTTAATTTAGGATTGTTAAGTTGTTCCAAATACATTATCGCTATTGCTATAGAACAACTCTATGACAACTCCAATAACATCAAAACGGCTAGTTAGCATAAATATGTAAAGTTCAAATTTTTACGCAACTTGATATCGATTACTTAATGTGTATAAACTAAAAAATTGATTCTACACCTTAATGTAAGATTGTGAAATTTCTCCAAATACACTGTTGCTATAACATCAAAACGGCTAGTTAGCATAAATATGTAAAGTTCATATTTTTACGAATCTGGATATCGAATGCTTAATATGTATGTACCAAAAAAAGAATTTTATACCTTAAGTTAAGATTGCAAAGTTGTTCCAAATACCTTGTCGCTATTGATATAGGGCATCTCTATGACAACTCCAATACCTTCAAAAAGGGTAATTAGCATAAATATGTAAAGATCATATTTTTACGTGTCTTGATATCGATTGCTTAATGTGTATGTACTAAAAAATCGATTATACACCTTAACTTAAGATTGTGAACTAGCTTCAAAGACACTGTCGCTATGGCTATACGACAACTCTATGACAACTCTAATAACATCAAAACGGCGAGTTAGCATAAATATGTAAATTTCATACTTTTACGCAACATGATATCGATTACTTAATGTGTATAAACTAAAAATCGATTCTACACCTTAATGTAAGATTGTGAAATTGCTCCAAATACACTGTCGTTATATATGTAGGACAACTCTTTGACAACTCCAATAACACCAAAACGCCTAATTAGCAAAAATATGTAAAGTTCATATTTTTACGCTACCTGATATCGATTCCTTAATGTATATGTACTAAAAAATCGATTCCACACCTTAACGGAAGATTGTGAAGTTGTTCCATGTACACTGTCGCTATTGCTATAGGACAACTCTATGACAACTCCAATAACATCAAAACGGCTAGTTAGCATAAATATGTAAAGTTCATATTTTTACGCAACTTGATATCGATTGCTTAAGGTCAATGTACTAAAAAATCGATTCTACACCTTAATATAAGATTGTGAAATTGCTACAAGTACACTGTCGTTATGGCTATACGGCAACTCTATGGCAACTCCAATAATATCAAAACGGCTAATTAACAGAAATATGTAAAGTTCATATTTATACGCAACTTGATATTGATTGCTTAATGTATGTGTACATATGTACTAAAAAATCAATTCTACACCTTAATTTAGGATTGTTAAATTGTTCTAAATACATTGTCGCTATTGCTATAGGACAACTCTATGACAACTCCAATAACATCAAAACGGTTACTTAGCATAAATATGTAAAGTTCACATTTTTACGAATCTTGATATCGATTGCTTAATGTGTATGTATCGAAAAATCAATTCTACACCTTAATTTAGGATTGTTAAATTGTTCCAAATACATTATCGCTATTGCCATAGGACAACTCTATGACATCTCCAATAACATCAAATCGGCTAATTTGCATAAATATGTAAAATTCATATTTTTACGAATCTTGATATCGATTGCATAATATGTATGTACCAAAAAATGAATTTTACACCTTAATTTAAGATTGCAAAGTTGTTCCAAATACCTTATCGCTATTGGTATAGGGCAACTCTATGACAACTCCAATACCTTCAAAAAGGGTAATTAGTATAAATATGTAAAGTTCATATTTTTACGCAACTTGATATCGATTGCTTAATGGGTATGTACTAAAAAATCAATTCTACACCTTAATATAAGATTGTGAAATTACACCAAATGCACTGTCATTATGGCTATACGGCAACCCTATGACAACTCCAATAACATCAAAACGGCTATTTAACAGAAATATGTAAAGTTCATATTTTTACGCATCTGGATATCGATTGCTTAATGTGTATGTATGTACTAAAAAATCAATTCTACACCTTATTTTAGGATTGCTAAATTGTTGCAAATACACTGTCGCTATTGCTATAGAACAACTCTATGACAACTCCAATAACATCAAAACGGCTAGTTAGCATAAATATGTAAAGTTCAAATTTTTACGCAACTTGATATCGATTACTTAATGTGTATAAACTAAAAAATTGATTCTACACCTTAATATAAGATTGTAAAATTTCTCCAAATACACTGTTGCTGTGGCTATACGACAACTCTGTGACAACTCCAATAACATCAAAACGGCGAGTTAGCATAAATATGTAAAGTTCATATTTTTACGCAACTTGATATCGATTGCTTAATGTGTATGTATCGAAAAATCGATTCTACACCTTAACTTAAGATTGTGAAATTGCTCCAAGGACACTGTCTTTATGGCTATACGACAACTCTATGAAAGCTCCAATAACATCAAAACGGCTAGTTAGCATACATATGTAAAGTTCAAATTTTTACGCAACTTGATATCGATTACTTAATGTGTATAAACTAAAAAATTGATTCTACACCTTAATAAAAGATTGTGAAATTTCTCCAAATACACTGTCGCTATGGCTATACAACAACTCTATGACAACTCCAATAACATCAAAACGGCTATTTAACAGAAATATGTAAAGTTCATATTTTTACACATCTCGATATCGACTACTTAATGTGTATGTATGTACTAAAAAATCAATTCTACACCTTAATTTAGGATTATTAAGTTGTTCCAAATACACTGTCGCTATTGCTTTAGAACAACTCTATGACAACTCCAATAACGACAAAACGGCAAATTTGCATAAATTTGTAAAGTTCATATTTTTACGCAACTTGATATCGATTGCTTAATGTGTATGTATCAAAAAATCAACTCTACACCTTAATTTAAGATTGCAAAGTTGTTCCAAATACCTTGTCGCTATTGGTATAGGGCAACTCTATGACAACTCCAATACCTTCAAAAAGGGTAATTAGCATAAATATGTAAAGTTCATATTTGTAAGCAACTTGATATCGATTGCTTAATGTGTATGTACTAAAAAATCAATTCTACACCTTAATATAAAATTGTGAAATTGCTCCAAATACACTGTCATTATGGCTATACGGCAACATTATGACAGCTCCAATAACATCAAAACGGCTATTTAACAGAAATATGTAAAGTGCATAGTTTTAAGCATCTGGATATCGATTGCTTAATGTGTATGTATGTACTAAAAAATCAACTCTACACCTTAATTTAGGATTGTTAAATTGTTCCAAATACACTGTCGCTATTGCTATAGAACAACTCTATGACAA
>NW_024395074.1:0-1712 GCF_016617805.1 Bactrocera tryoni
AAATCACAGGGTGCCAGATCAGGTGAGTAGAGTGAGTGATTAGTGGTTAATATGGAGTTTTTTGTCAAAAAATCAGTGACAAGCGTCGACCGATGACACGGCGCATTATCGTGCAACAGGCGCCAGGACCCCGCCTCACGGTATTGTGGTCGAGCGCGACGAATGCGTGACAAAAGGCGCTTCATAACACCAAGGTAAAACACAGCATTAATCGTTTGGCCAGGTGGGCCGAACTCTCGGTGTACAATACCCTCGGAATCGTAAAAACAAATCAGCATTGTCTTTATTTTTGACTTCTGAAGACGACCGACTACTGATCGTCACAGAGGTCCTCACGACCTTCTTGGTATCGCTTAAACCACTCATGCACACTACTATGGGATAGGCACTGATCACCATAAACTTTTTTCTGCATTTGAAATGTTTCAGTAAACGTTTTCCCAGGTTTAAAACAAAATTTAATATTTGCTCTTTTCATTTTACGACCGATGACCAAAATCTGATGTCACTTTTTGATCGATAACATCGATTGTAGTTATCCAATTGTCTGAAAAATTTTGCAATGATGCGGATTGTGGCTAGACGCTCATCCTCCGGAGTAATTGCCAAGTCTTAACGTCTGAGTCGATCTCTCACGACGAGTCCCACACCCTTCATCTCATTTTTTGGACAGCGGTGATGTCAGCCTTTACCTTTACGAGGACATCAACCAGCTGGGCATCAGCACCTTCCCGATTTCGAAGCCAGACATTCCAAGTGCATACCTATAAATCATAGACATTATTACGCTTGCTGTGGTCGTCTTCAAAAGTGGGATCTTTCATCCGAGGCTGTCGTTTCTTTTTCAATCAGAGTGATTTATACGTGGTGGGTCCCAAACTCAGCGCACAACTTCGCTAGGCGAGTAATATAAAATTTTATGCACATTTATATACCGACGCTCGCCCGCAACCACACCTATGCAGAATAGACGCTGCAATTAGACTTTAGGGAATCCTTAAACCGAATTTGCCGAAATGGCTTCAGTGGAACTTACTCTCATATAGACGTGACCCCAGGACCCACACAAGTTGGCTACCGATTCTAACACTGGATTTCCTAACGTTTCCAGGGTGCGCAGTATAGCTCTACGTCTGTAACTGTTTAAACCATTACACAATTAGGTTAGAATAGGTTAAATGGTCGATCTCAATAGCGATCACACAGTTTCGGTTATGTCTTATGGTTTGTGGCAAGTATGACTGCCAATATGTTTCAGAAAAACTTGCAAAAACTGGTCAACGGAGGAGAAAGGGCCTGAATTTTCCGCTCGCATCTTTCTTTCATATAATGAATGAATGATTGGCTATCCGATAAGAAGAAAAAAAAAACGAATTTCAATATTATTAGAAGAGTAAACTAATCTGGACATTGAAAGTAAATGTATAAGTGTGTAGTTTCAAGTAAACATGTATGAGAGAGGTTCCCACTTATTTTTTGTCTGCCAAATTTAAATAAAGGATTGTAAGCATCAAACAACTCAGGCTTAATAGACGATTTGGTCACAGATTTTTTTTTAAAGGTTGTCATCCGTATTTTTTCCATGAAGATTAGCGTCAAGAGGTGAATCAATTTAGCTATGCCCGTTTGTTTGTCCGTCCAACTTTCTGTCTGTATATACGCGAACTAGACTCCTAACCTTTGAGATATCGAACTGAAATTTTGCACACATC
>NW_024395075.1:0-1322 GCF_016617805.1 Bactrocera tryoni
ACCCTGCCGTTATGGCTTTATGTTTACTTTAGCAAGATGAAGAAGGTAAACTAACTTAAATATTTGATGTTAATGATTTGAAGTAACTCAATATCGACTGTTAAATGTGTATATACAAGAAAATCGACTTTATACCTGAATATAAAATTGTCGAATTCTTCCAAATATCCTGCCGTTATGGCTTTATGTTTACTTCAGCAAGATGAAGAAGGTTAGCTAACTTAAATATTTGATGTTAATGATTTGAAGTAACTCAATATCGACTGCTAAATGTGTATATACAAGAAAATCGCCTTTATACCTGAATATAAGATTGTCGAATTTTTCCAAATGCACCGTCGTTATGGCTTTATGTCAACTTCGGTAAGATGAATAGGGTTAATTAACTTAAATATTTGATGTTGATGATTTGAAGCAACTTAATATCGACTGCTAAGTATGTATATACAAGAAAAACGACATTATACTTGAACATAAGATTGTCGAATCCTTCCAAATGCACTGCCGGTTTGGCTTTATGTCAACTTCGGTAAGATGAATAGGGTTAATTAACTTAAATATTTGATGTTAATGATTTGAAGCAACTCAATACCGACCGCTAAATGTGTATGTACAAGAAAACCGACTTTATACCTGAATATAAGATTGTCGAATTCTTCAAAATGCACTGCCGTTATAGCTTTATGTCAACTTCATAAAGTTTAAAAACACTAATTAACTTAAATATGTTAAACTAATGATTTAAAGCAACTCAATTTCGACTGCTAAATGTGTATATACAAGAAAATCGTCTTTATACCTGAATATAGGATTGTCGAATTCTTGCAAATACCCTGCCGTTATGGCTTTATGTTTACTTCAGCAAGATGGAGAAGGTTAACTAACTTAAATATTTGATTTTAATGATTTGAAGTAACTCAATATCGACTTTATACCTGAATATAAGATTGTCGAATTCTTCCAAATGCACTGCCGTTATGGCTTTAAGTTAACTTCGGTAAGTTAAGGAAGGCTAATTAACTTAAATATGTTAAACTAATGATTTAAAGCAACTCAATTTCGACTGCTTAATGTGTATATACAAGAAAATCGACTTTGTACCTGAATATAAGATTGTCGAATTCTTGCAAATACCCTGCCGTTATGGCTTTATGTTTACTTCAGCAAGATGAAGAAGGTAAACTAACTTAAATATTTGATTTTAATGATTTGAAAAAACTCAATATCGACTGCTAAATGTGTATATACAAGAAAATCGCCTTTATACCTGAATATAAGATCGTCGAATTCTTCCAAATGCACCGTCGTTATGGCCTTATGTC
>NW_024395076.1:0-9194 GCF_016617805.1 Bactrocera tryoni
ACTGTCGCTATTGCTATAGGACAACTCTATGACAGCTCCAATAACATCAACACGGGTAATTAGCCAAAAAATGTAAGTTCATATTTTTACGCAACCTGATATCGATTGCATAATGTGTATGTACCAAAAAATCAATTCTACACCTTTATTTTAGATTATTAACTTGTTACAAATACACTGTCGCTATTGCTATAGGACAACTTTATGACAACTTCAATAACATCAAAACGGGTAATTAGCAATAATATGTAAAGTTCATATTTTTACGCAACTTGATATCGATTGCTTAGTGTGCATGTATCAAAACATCGATTCTACACCGTAACTTAAGATTGTGAAATTGCTCCAAATACACTGTCGTTATGGATATACGACAACTCTATGACAACTCCAATAACATCAAAACGGCTAGTTAGCATAAATATGTAAAGTTCATATTTTTACGCAACTTGATATCGATTGCTTAATGTGTAAGTATCAAAAAATCGATTCTACAACTTAATATAAGCCTCTGAAGTTGTACCATATGCACTGTCGCTATTGCTATACGACAACTCTATGACAACTCCAATAACATCAAAACGGCTAGTTAGCATAAATATGTAAAGTTCATATTTTTGCATCTTGATATCGATTGCTTAATGTGAAAGTATCAAAAAATTGATTCTACACCTTAATATAAGCTTATAAAGTCGTTCCAAATACACTGTCGCTATGGCTATACGACAACTCCATGACAACTCCAATAACATCAAAACGGCTAATTAACAGAAATGTGTAAAGTTCATATTTTTACGCATCTTTATATCGATTGCTTAATGTGTATGTACTAAAAAATCGATTCTACACCTTAATATAAGATTATGAAATATCTCCAGATACACTGTCGCAATGGCTATAGGACAACTCTATGACAACTCCAATAACATCAAAACGGCTAGTTAGCATAAATATGTAAAGTTCATATTTTTACGCAACTTAATATCGATTGCTTAATGTGAAAGTATCACAAAATTGATTCTACACCTTAACATAAGCTTCTAAAGTCGTTCCAAATACACTGTCGCTATGGCTATACGACAACTCCATGACAACTCCAATAACATCAAAACGGCTAATTAACAGAAATTTGTAAAGTTCATATTTTTACGCATCTTGATATCGATTGCTTAATGTGTTTGTACTAAAAAATCGATTCTACACCTTAGTATAAGATTATGAAATTGCTCCAAATACACTGTCTTTATTGCTATAGGACAACTCTATGAAAGTTCCAATAACATCAAAACGGCTAAATAGCATAAATATGTAAAGTTCATATTTTTACGCAACCTGTTATCGATTGCATAATGTGTGTGTATTAAAAAATCAATTCTACACTTTAATTTAGGTATGTGAAATTGCTCCAAATATACTGTCGTTATGGCTATACGACAACTCTATGACAACTCCAATAACATCAAAACGGCTAGTTAGCATAAATATGTAAAGTTCATATTTTTACGCAACTTGATATCGATTGGTTAATGTGTAAGTATCAAAAAATTGATTCTACACCTTTATATAAGCTTCTGAAGTTGTTCCATATGCACTGTCGCAATGGCTATAGGATAACTCTATGACAACTCCATTAACATCAAAACGGCTAATTAGCATAAATATGTAAAGTTCATAGTTTAACGCATCCTGATATCGATTGCTTAATATGTATGTACTAAAAAATCGATTCTACACCTTAATATAAGATTATGAAATTGCTCCAAATACACTGTCGCTATGGCTATACGACAACTCTATGACAAATCCCATAACTTCAAAAAGGCTAATTAGCATAAATATGTAAAGTTCATATTTTTACGCAACCTGATATCGATTGCATAATGTGTATGTTTGAAATCAATTCACCTTAATATAAGATTGTGAATTTGATCCAAATACACTGTCGCTATGGCTATACGACAACTCCATGATAACTCCAATAACATCAAAACGGCTAAATAGCATAAATATGTAAAGTTCATATTTTTACGCAACCTGATATCGATTGCATAATGTGTGTGTATTAAAAAATCAATTTTACACCTTAATTTAGGATTGTGAAATTGCTCCAAATATACTGTCGTTATGGCTATACGACAACTCTATGACAACTCCAATAACATCAAAACGGCTAGTTAGCATAAATATGTAAAGTTCATATTTTTACGCAACTTGATATCGATTGCTTAATGTGTAAGTATCAAAAAATTGATTCTACACCTTTATATAAGCTTCTGAAATTGTTCCATATGCACTGTCGCAATGGCTATAGGATAACTCAATGACAACTCCATTAACATCAAAACGGCTAATTAACAGAAATATGTCAAGTTCATATTTTTACGCATCCTGATATCGATTGCTTAATATGTATGTACTAAAAAATCGATTATACACCTTAATATAAGTTTATGAAATTGCTCCAAATACACTATCGTTATGGCTATACGACAACTCTATGACAACTCCCATAACTTCAAAAAGGCTAATTAGCATAAATATGTAAAGTTCATATTTTTACGCATCTTGATATCGATTGCTTAATATGTATCTACCAAAAAATCGATTCTACACCTTAATATAAGATTGTGAATTTGATCCAAATACACTGTCGCTATGGCTATACGACAACTCCATGATAACTCCAATAACAACAAAACGGCTAGTTAGCATAAATATGTAAAGTTCATATTTTTACGCAACTTGATATCGATTGCTTAATGTGAAAGTATCAAAAAATTGATTCTACACCTTAATATAAGCTTCTAAAGTCGTTCCAAATACACTGTCGCTATGGCTATACGACAACTCCATGACAACTCCAATAACATCAAAACAGCTAATTAACAAAAATATGTGAAGTTCATATGTTTACGGTACCTGATATCGATTGCATATTGTGTATGTATCAAAAAATCGATTCTACACCTTAATATAAGATTGTGAAATTGCTCCAAATACACTGTCGCTATGGCTTTACGACAACTCTATGACAACTCCAATAACATCGAAACGGCAGGTTAGCATAAATATTTAAAGTTCATATTTTTACGCAACCTGATATCGATTGCGTAATGTGTATGTACCGAAAAATCAATTCTACACCTTAATTTAGGATTGTTAAATTGTCCCAAATACACTGTCTTTATTGCTATAGGACAACTCTATGAAAGCTCCAATAACATCAAAACGGCTAAATAGCATAAATATGTAAAGTTTACATTTTTACGCAACCTGATATCGATTGCATAATGTGTATGTACCAAAAAATCAATTCTACACCTTTATTTAGGATTATTAAATTGTTACAAATACACTGTCGCTATTGCTATAGGACAACCCTATGACAACTCCAATAACATCAAAACGTCTAATTAACAGAAATATGTAAAGTTCATATTTTTACGCAACTTGAGATCAATTGCTTAGTGTGTACTTATCAAAACATCGATTCTACGCCGTGACTTAAGATTGTGAAGTTTCTCCAAAGACACTGTCGTTATGGCTATACGACAACTCTATGAAAGCTCCAATAACATCAAAACGGCTAGTTAACAGAAATGTGTGAAGTTCATATTTTTACGGTACCTGATATCGATTGCATATTGTGTATGTATCAAAAAATCGATTCTACACCTTAATATAAGATTGTGAAATTGCTCCAAATACACTGTCGCTATGGCTATACGACAACTCTATGACAACTCCAATAACATCGAAACGGCTAGTTAGCATAAATATTTAAAGTTCATATTTTTACGCAACCTGATATCGATTGCATAATGTGTATGTACTAAAAAATCAATTCTACACCTTAATTAAGGATTGTTAAATTGTCCCAAATACACTGTCGCTATTGCTATAGAACAACTCTATGACAACTCCAATAACATCAAAACGGCTAAATAGCATAAATATGTAAAGTTCATATTTTTACGCTACCTGATATCGATTGCATATTGTGTATGTACCAAAAAATCAATTCTACACCTTAATCTAAGATTGCAAAATTCTTCCAACTACATCGTCGCTATGGCTATAGGACAACTCTTTGACAACTCCAATAACATCAAAACGGCTAGTTAATATAATATGTAAAGTTCCTATCCTTACGCAACTTGATATCGATTGCTTAGTGTTTATGTATCAAAAAATCGATTCTACACCTTAACTTAAGGTTGTTAAATTGTCCCAAATACACTGTCGCTATATCTATAGGACAACTCTATGAAAGTTCCAATAACATCAAAATGGCTAAATAGCACAAATATGTAAAATTCATATTTTTACGCAACCTGATATCGATTGCATAATGTGTGTGTATTAAAAAATCAATTCTACACCTTAATTTAGGATTGTGAAATTGCTCCAAATATAGTGTCGTAATTGTTATACGACAACTCTATGACAACTCCAATAACATCAAAACGGCTAGTTAGCATAAATATGTAAAGTTCATATTTTTACGCAACTTGATATCGATTGCTTAATGTGTAAGTATCAAAAAATTTATTCTACACCTTTATATAAGCTTCTGAAGTGTTTCCATATGCACTGTCGCAATGGCTATAGGATAACTCTATGACAACTCCAATAACATCAAGACGGCTAATTAACAGAAATGTGTAAAGTTCATATTCTTACGCTACCTGATATCGATTGCATAATGTGTATGTACCAAAAAATCAATTCTACACTTTAATTTGGGATGGTTAAATTGCTCCAAATACACTGTCGCTACTGCTATAGGACAACTCTATGACAACTCCTATAACATCAACACGGGTAATTAGCAAAAATATGTAAAGTTCATATTTTTACGCAACTTGATATCGATTGTTTAATGTGAAAGTATCAAAAAATTTATTCTACACCTTAATAAAAGCTTCTGAAGTTGTTCCATATGCACTGTCGCTATTGCTATAAGACAACTCTATGACAACTCTAATAACATCAAAACGGCTAGTTAGCATAAATATGTAAAGTTCATATTTTTACGCAACCAGATATCGATTGCATAATGTGTATGTACCAAAAAATCAATTCTACACCTTTATTTAGGATTATCAACTTGTTACAAATACACTGTCGCTATTGCTATAGGACAACTTTATGACAACTACAATAACATCAAAACGGGTAATTAGCAATAATATGTAAAGTTCATATTTTTACGCAACTTGATATCGATTGCTTAGTGTGCATGTATCAAAACATCAATTCTACACCGTAACTTAAGATTGTGAAATTGCTCCGAAGGCACTGTCGTTATGGTTATACGACAACTCTATGACAACTCCAATAACATCAAAACGGCTAGTTAGCATAAATATGTAAAGTTCATATTTTTACGCAACTTGATATCGATTGCTTAATGTGTAAGTATCAAAAAATCGATTCTACAACTTAATATAAGCCTCTGAAGTTGTTCCATATGTACTGTCGCTATTGCTATACGACAACTCTATGACAACTCCAATAACATCAAAACGGCTAGTTAGCATAAATATGTAAAGTCCATATTTTTACGCAACTTGATATCGATTGCTTAATGTGTAAGTATCAAAAAATCGATTCTACAACTTAATATAAGCCTCTGAAGTTGTTCCATATGCACTGTCGCTATTGCTATACGACAACTCTATGACAACTCCAATAACATCAAAACGGCTAGTTAGCATAAATATGTAAAGTTCATATTTTTACGCAACTTGATATCGATTGCTTAATGTGTATGTACTAAAAAATCGATTCTACACCTTAATATAAGATTATGAAATTGCTCCAAATACACTGTCGCAATGGCTATAGGACAACTCTATGACAACTCCAATAACAGCAATTAACAGAAATGTGTAAAGTTCATATTTTTACGCATCTTGATATCGATTGCTTAATGTGCATGTACCAAAAAACCAATTCTACACCTTAATTTAGGAGTGTTAAATTGTTACAAATAAACTGTCGCTATTGCTATTGGACAACCCTATGACAACTCCAATAACATCAAAACGGGTAATTAGCAAAAATATGTAAAGTCCATATTTTTACGCATCTTGATATCGATTTCTTAATGTGTATCTACCAAAAAATCGATTCTACACCTTAATATAAGATTGTGAATTTGATCCAAATACACTGTCGCTATGGCTATACGACAACTCCATGATAACTCCAATAACATCAAAACGGCTAGTCAGCATAAATATGTAAAGTTCATAATTTTACGCAATATGATAACGATCGCTTAATGTGTATGTACCAAAAAACCATTTCTACACCTTAATATAAGATTATGAAATTGCTCCAAATACACTGTCGCAATGGCTACAGGACAACTCTATGACAACTCCAATAACATCAAAACAGCTAATTAACAGAAATGTGTAAAGTTCATATTTTTACGCTACCTGATATCGATTGCATATTTTGTATGTACCAAAAAATCAATTCTACACCTTAATCTAAGATTGCAAAATTGTTCCAACTACATCGTCGCTATGGCTATACGACAACTCTTTGAAAGCTCCAATAACATCAAAACGGCTAAATAGCAAAAATATGTAAAGTTTATATTTTTACGCTACCTGATATCGATTGCATATTGTGTATGTAGCAAAAAATCAATTTTTAACCTTAATCTTAGATTGCAAAATTGTTCCAAATACATTGTCGCTGTGGCTATAGGACAACTCTATGACAACTACAATAACTTCAAAACGGCTAATTAACAGAAATATGTAAAGTTCATATTTTTACGCATCCTGATATCGATTGCTTAATGTGTATATACTAAAAAATCGATTCTACACCATAATATAAGATTATGAAATTGCTCCAAATACACTGTCGTTATGGCTATACGACAACTCTATGACACCTCCCATAACTTCAAAAAGGCTAATTAGCATAAATATGTAAAGTTCATATTTTTACGCAACCTGATATCGATTGCATAATGTGTATGTACCAAAAAATCAATTCTACACCTTAATTTAGGATTGCTAAATTGTTAAAAATACACTCTCGCTATGGCTATACGACAACTCTATGACAACTCCAATAACATCAACACGGGTAATTAAGAGAAATGTGTAAAGTTCATATTTTTGAGCATCTTGATATCGATTGCTTAATGTGTATGTACTAAAAAATCAATTCTACACCTTAATATAAGATTATGAAATTGCTCCAAATACACTGTCGCAATGGCTATAGGACAACTCTATGACAACTCCAATAACATCGAAACGGCTAGTTAGCATTAATATGTAAAGTTCATAATTTCACGCTACCTGATATCGATTGCATATTGTGTATGTACCAAAAAATCAATTCTACACCTTAATCTAAGATTGCAAAATTGTTCCAACTACATCGTCGCTATGGCTATAGGACAACTCTATGACAACTCCAATAACATCAAAACGGCTAGTTAATATAATATGTAAAGTTCCTATCCTTACGCAACTTGATATCGATTGCTTAGTGTTTATGTATCAAAAAATCGATTCTACACCTTAACTTAAGGTTGTTAAATTGTCCCAAATACACTGTCGCTATATCTATAGGACAACTCTATGAAAGTTCCAATAACATCAAAACGGCTAAATAGCACAAATATGTAAAGTTCATATTTTTACGCAACCTGATATCGATTGCATAATGTGTGTGTATTAAAAAATCAATTCTACACCTTAATTTAGGATTGTGAAATTGCTCCAAATATACTGTCGTTATGGTTATACGACAACTCTATGACAACTCCAATAACATCAAAACGGCTAATTAGCATAAATATGTAAAGTTCTTATTTTTACGCAACTTGATATCGATTGCTTAATGTGTATGTATCAAAAAATCGATTCTACACCTTAATATAAGATTGTGAAATTGATCCAAATACACTGTCGCTATGGCTATACGACAACTCCATGACAACTCCAATAACATCAAAACGGCTTATTAACAGAAATATGTAGAGTTCATATTTTTACGCATCTTGATATCGATTGCATAATGTGTGTGTACCAAAAAATCGATTCTACACCTTAATATAAGATTGTGAAATTGATCCAAATACACTGTCGCTATGGCTATACGACAACTCCATGACAACTCCAATAACATCAAAACGGCTAATTAACAGAAATATGTAAAGTCCATATTTTTACGCATCTTGATATCGATTGCTTAATGTGTATCTACCAAAAAATCGATTCTACACCTTAATATAAGATTGTGAATTTGATCCAAATACACTGTCGCTATGGCTATACGACAACTCCATGATAACTCCAATAACATCAAAACGGCTAGTTAGCATAAATATGTAAAGTTCATATTTTTACGCAACTTGGTATCGATTGCTTAATGTGAAAGTATCAAAAAATTGATTCTACACCTTAATATAAGCTTCTAAATTCGTTCCAAATACACTGTCGCTATGGCTATACGACAACTCCATGACAACTCCAATAACATCAAAACGGCTAATTAACAGAAATGTGTAAAGTTCGTATTTTTACGCATCTTGATATCGATTGCTTAATGTGTATGTACTAAAAAATCGATTCTACACCTTAATATAAGATTATAAAATTGCTCCAAATACACTGTCGTTGTGGCTATACGACAACTCTATGAAAGCTCCAATAACATCAAAACGGCTAGTTAGCATAAATATGTAAAGTTCATATTTTTACGCAACTTGATATCGATTGCTTAATGTGAATGTACCAAAAATCGATTCTACACCTTAATATAAGCTTGTGAAGTTGTTCCATATACACTGTCGCTATTGCTATAGGACAACTCTATGACAAATCCAATAACATCAAAACGGCTAGTTAGCATAAATATGTAAAGTTCATATTTTTACGCATCTTGATATCGATTGCTTAATGTGTATGTATGTATTCAAAAATCAATTCTACACCTTAATTTAGGATAGTTTAGTTGCTTCAAATACATTGTCACTATTGCTATAGGACAACTCTATGATAACTCCAGTAACATCAAAACGGCTAGTTAGCATAAATATGTAAAGTTCATATTTTTACGCAACCTGATATCGATTGCGTAATGTGTATGTATTAAAAAATCGATTCTACACCTTAATATAATATTGTGAAATTGCTCCAAATACACTGTCG
>NW_024395077.1:0-2634 GCF_016617805.1 Bactrocera tryoni
ATTTAGCTGTCGATATTGAATTGCCTTATATCTTTAATTTAACATATTTAAGTTAATTAACTTTCTTCATCTTACCGAAGTTGACATAAAGCCATAACGGCAGTGCATTTGTGAAAATTCGGCATTCTTATAATCAGGTATAAAGTCGATGTTCTTGTATATACACCTTTAGCAGTCCATATTGAATTGCCTTAAATCATTCATTTAACATATTTAAGTTAATTAACTTTCTTCGTCTTACCGAAGTTGACATAAAGCCATAACGGCAGTGCAGTTGGAAGAACTCGACATTCTTATATTCAGGTATAAATTCGATGTTCTTGTATATACACATTTAGCAGTCGATATTGAATTGCCTTATATCTTTAATTTAACATATTTAAGTTAATTAACTTTCTTCATCTTACTGAAGTTGACATAAAGCCATTACGGCAGTGCAGTTGGAAAAATTCGGCATTCTTATATTCAGGTAAAAAGTCGATGTTCTTGTATATACACATTTAGCAGTCTATATTGAATTGCCTTAAATCATTAATTTAACATATTTAAGTTAATTAACTTTCTTCATCTTACCGAAGTTGACATAAAGCCATAACGGCAGTGCAGTTGGAAGAATTCGGCATTCTTATAATCAGGTATAAAGTCGATGTTCTTGTATATACACATTTAGCAGTCCATATTGAATTGCCTTAAATCATTCATTTAACATATTTAAGTTAATTAACTTTCTTCATCTTACCGAAGTGTACATAAAGCCATAACGGCAGTGCACTTGGAAGAATTCGGCATTCCTATAATCAGGTATAAAGTCGATGTTCTTGTATATACACATTTAGCAGTCCATATTAAAATTCCCAAAATCATTGATTTAACATATTTAAGTTAATTAACTTTCTTCATCTTACCGAAGTTGACGAGGGCACAATAGACCCTAGGTCGCGGTGCATACCTCATAACAATTATCTATCTACCGAAGTTGACATAAAGCCATAGCGGCAGTGCAGTTGGAAGAATTCGACAATCTTATGTTCAGGAATAAAGTCGATTTTCTTGTATATACACATTTACCAGTCGTTATTGAATTGCCTTAAATCATAAATTTAATATATTTAAGTTAATTAACTTTCTTCATCTTACCGAAGTTGACATAAAGCCATAACGGCAGTGCATTTGTGAAAATTCGACAATCTTATATTCAGGTATAAAGTCGATTTTCTTGTATATACACATTTAGCAGTCGATATTGAATTGCCTTGAATCATTAATTTAACATATTTACGTTAGTTAACTTTCTTCATCTTGCCGAAGTTGACATAAAGCCACAACGGCAGTGCAGTTGGAGGAATTCGACAAACTTATGTTCAGGAATAAAGTCTATTTTCTTGTATATACACATTTACCAATCGATATTGAATAGCCTTAAATCATTAATTTAATATATTTAAGTTAATTAACTTTCTTCATCTTACCGAAGTTGACATAAAGCCATAACGGCAGTGCAGTTGGAAGAATTCGGCATTCTTATAATCAGGTATAAAGTCGATGTTCTTGTATATACACATTTAGCAGTCAAAATTGAAATTCCCTAAATCATTGATTTAACATATTTAAGTTAATTAACTTTCTTCATCTTACCGAAGTTGACATAAAGCCATAACGGCAGTGCATTTGTGAAAATTCGACAATCTTATAATCAGGTATAAAGTCGATTTTCTTGTACATACACATTTAGCAGTCGATATTGAATTGCCTTAAATCATTAATTTAACATATTTAAGTTAGTTAACTTTCTTCATCTCTCCGAAGTTGACATAAAGCCATAACGGCAGTGCAGTTGGAAGAATTCGACAATCTTATTTTCAGGAATAAAGTCGATTTTCTTGTATATTCACATTTACCAGTCGATATTGAATTGCCTTAAATCATTAATTTAATATATTTAAGTTAATTAACTTTCTTCATCTTACCGAAGTTGACATAAAGCCATAACGGCAGTGCAGTTGGAAGGATTCGGCATTCTTATAATCAGGTATAAAGTCGATGTTCTTGTATATACACATTTAGCAGTCCATATTGAAATTCCCTAAATCATTGATTTAACATATTTAAGTTAATTAACTTTCTTCATCTTACCGAAGTTGACGAGGGCACAATAGACCCTAGGTCGCGGTGCATTACCTCATAACATTTATCTATCTACCGAAGTTGACATAAAGCCATAGCGGCAGTGCATTTGTGAAAATTCGACAATCTTATATTCAGGTATAAAGTCGATTTTCTTGTATACACACATTTAGCAGTCGATATTGAATTGCCCTAAATCATTAATTTAACATATTTACGTTAGTTAACTTTCTTAATCTTACTGAAGTTGACATAAAGCCATAACGGCACAGCATTTGGAATAATTTGACAATCTTATATTAAGATATAAAGTCGATTTTCTTGTATATACACATTAAGCAGTCGATATTGAATTGCCCTAAATCATTAATTTAACATATTTAACTTAAATAACTTAAATAACTTTCTTAATCTTACTGAAGTTGACATAAAGCCATAACGGCAGTGCATTTGTAGAAATTCGACAATCTTATATTCAGGTATAAAGTCGATTTTCTTGTATATACACAT
>NW_024395078.1:0-1753 GCF_016617805.1 Bactrocera tryoni
TTCAAATCATTAACATCAAATAGTGAAGTTAATTAGCCTTCTTCATCTTGCTGAAGTTTACATAAAGCCATTACGGCAGTGCATTCGGAAGAATTAGACAATCAGGTATAAAGTAGATCTTCTTGTATTAACACATTTAGCAATCGATATTGAGTTGCTTCAAATCATTAATATCAAATATTTAAGTTAATTGACTTTCTTCATTTTACTGAAGTTGACACAAAGCCCTGACGGCAGTGCATTTGGAAGAATTCGATAAATATATATTCAGGTATAAAGTAGATTTTCTTGTATATACACATTTTGCAGTCGATATTGAGTTGCTTCAAATCATTAACATCAAATAGTGAAGTTAATTAGCCTTCTTCATCTTGCTGAAATTTACATAAAGCCATTACGGCAGTGCATTCGGAAGAATTAGACAATAGGTATAAAGTAGATCTTCTTGTATTAACACATTTAGCAATCGATATTGAGTTGCTTCAAATCATTAATATCAAATATTTAAGTTAATTGACTTTCTTCATTTTACTGAAGTTGACACAAAGCCCTGACGGCAGTGCATTTGGAAGAA
The DNA here is from genome assembly GCF_016617805.1 of Bactrocera tryoni. Classification (NCBI taxonomy): domain Eukaryota; kingdom Metazoa; phylum Arthropoda; class Insecta; order Diptera; family Tephritidae; genus Bactrocera; species Bactrocera tryoni. The sequence continues at coordinate 575 of NW_024395078.1, forward strand.
TTCGATAAATATATATTCAGGTATAAAGTAGATTTTCTTGTATATACACATTTAGCAGTCGATATTGATTTGCTTCAAATCATTAACATCAAATAGTGAAGTTAATTAGCCTTCTTCATCTTGCTGAAGTTGACATAAAGCCATTACGGCAGTGCATTCGGAAGAATTAGACAACCAGGTATAAAGTAGATCTTCTTGTATTAACACATTTAGCAGTAGATATTGAATTTCTTCAAATCATTAACATCAAATATTTAAGTTAATTAGCCTTTTTCATCTTGCTGAAGTTTACATAAAGCCATAACGGCAGTGCATTTGGAAGAATTTGACAATCTTATATTCAGGTATAAAGAGGATTTTCTTGTATATACACATTAGCAGTCGATATTGAGTTGCTTCAAATCAATAACATCAAATATTTTAGTTAATTAGTCTTCTTTATTTTACTGAAGTTGATACAAAGCCAAGACGGCAGTGCATTTGGAAGAATTCGACCACCCTATATTCAGGTATAAAGTCGATTTTCTTATATATACACATTTAGCAGTCGATACTGAGTTGCTTCAAATCATTAACATCAAATATTTACGTTAATTAGCCTTCTTCATTTTACTGAAGTTGACATAAAGCCATAACGGCAGTGCATTTGGAAGAATTTGACAATCTGATATTCAGGTATAAAGTCGATTTTCTTTTAAATACACATTTAGCAGTCGATATTGAGTTGCTTCAAATCATTAACATCAAATATTTACGTTAATTAGCCTTCTTCATTTTACTGAAGTTGACATAAAGCCATAACGGCAGTGAAGTTGGAAGAATTCCACAATCCTATATGCAGGTATAAAAAGGATTTTCTTGTATATACACATTTAGCAGTCGATATTGAGTTGCTTCAAATCATTAACATCAAATATTTAAGTTAATTAGCCTTCTTCATTTTACTGAAGTTGACATAAAGCCAAGACGGCAGTGCATTTGGAAGAATTCGACCGCTTTATATTCAGGTATAAAGAAGATTTTCTTGCATATACACATTTAGCAGTCGAGATTGAGTTGCTTCAAATCATTAACATCAAATATTTAAGTTAATTAACCTTCTTTATTTTACTAAAGTTGACATAACGCCATGACGGCAGTGCATTTGGAAGAATTCGACCACCTTATATTCAGGTATAA
>NW_024395079.1:0-2168 GCF_016617805.1 Bactrocera tryoni
CTAATTTTTCTGGAAGCCCTTCGACTTAGCTAACTAAGGCAGTAAATCTGACCCACCTATGTCAAATACTTTAGCCGCTAGTTTTCCTCGAAGCTCTTCAATTTAGCTAACTAATGCAATTTACTTGATCCACTTAGGTCGAATACTTTAGCCGCCAAAGCGTTTACAAAATTACAAAAAAATGTGATTTTTCTCAAAAAACTACATTTATGTGAACACTATTGCCACGCCCTGGTAGGGTTTAGGGGGCGAGTGCTAGTTTTCCTCGAAGCTCTTCAATTTAGCTAACTGATGCAATTTATTTGATTCACTTAGGTCGAATACTTTAGCCGCTAAAGCGTTTACAAAATTAAAAAAAATGTGATTTTTCTCAAAAAACTACATTTTTGTGAACACTATTGCCACGCCCCTGGTAGGGTTTAGGGGGCGTGTGCTCGTTTTCCTGGAAGCTCTTCAATTAAGCTAACTAATGCATTTTATTTGATTCACTTAGGTCAAATACTTTAGCCGCTAAAGCGTTTACAAAATTAAAAAAAATGTGATTTTTCTCAAAAAACTACATTATTTTGAACACTATTGCCACGCCGGTGTTAGGGTTTAGGGAGCGTTTGCTAAATTTCCTGGAAGCTCCTCAATTAAGCTAACTAATGCAATTTATTTGATCCTCTTAGGTCAAATACTTTAGCCACTAGGGCGTTTACAAGATTAGAAAATATGTGATTTTTCTCAAAAAACTACATTTCTTGTGACCAATAATGCCACGCCCTAAGTAGGGTTTAGGGAGCGAGGGCTAGTTTTCCTGGAAGCCCCACCATTTGGCCAACTAACGCAATTTATTTGATCCACTTCGGTTGAATACTTCAGCCGCTAAAGCGTTTACAAAATTAAAAAAAATGTGATTTTTTTCAAAAACTACATTTTTGTGAACACTTTTGCCACGCCCCTGGTAGGGTATAGGGGGCGAGTGTTAGTTTTCCTCGAAGCTCTTCAATTAAGCTAACTAATGCAATAAATTTGACCCACCTATGTGAAATACTTTAGCCGCTATGGCGTTTACAAGATTAGAAAAAATGTGATTTTTCTCAAAAAACTACATTTTTTGTGACCAATAATGCCACGCCCCGGTAGGGTTTAGGAGGCGAGTGCTAGTTTTTCTCGAAGCTTTTCAATTTAGCTAACTGATGCAATTCATTTGATTCACTTAGGTCGAATACTTTATCCGCCAAAGCGTTTACAAAATTAAAACAAAAGTGATTTTTCTCAAAAAACTACATTATTTTGAACACTTTTGCCACGCCCCAGGTAGGGTTTAGTGGGCGATTACTAATTTTTCTCGAAGCTCTTCAATATAGCTAAATGACGCAATTTATTTGATTCACTTAGGTCGAATACTTTAGCCGCTAAAGCGTTTACAAAATTAAAAAAAATGTGATTTTTTTCAAAAACTACATTTTTGTGAACACTTTTGCCACGCCCCTGGTAGGGTTTAGGGGGCGTGTGCTAGTTTTCCTGGAAGTTCTTCAATCAAGCTAACTAATGCAATAAATTTGACCCACCTATGTGAAATACTTTAGCCGCTAGGGCGTTTACAAGCTTAGAAAAAATGTGATTTTTCTCAAAAAACTACATTTTTTGTGACCAATAATGCCACGCCCCGGTAGGGTTTAGGGGGCGAGTGCTAGTGTTCCTCGAAGCTCTTCAATTTGGCTAACTAATGCAATTTATTTGAGCCACTTAGGTCTAATACTTTAACCGCTAAAGTGTTTACAATATTAAAAAAAATGTTATTTTTCTCAAAAAACTACATTTTTGTGAACGCTATGGCCACGCCCCTGGTAGGGTTTAGGGGGCGAGTGCTAGCTTTCCGGGAAGCTCTTTGACTTAGGTAACCAATGCAATTTATTTGATGCACTTAGGTCGAATACTTTAGTCGATAAAGCGTTTAAAAAATTTAAAAAAATGTGATTTTTCTCAAAAAACTACATTTTTGTGAACACTCTTGCCACGCCCCTGATAGGGTTTAGGGGGCGAGGGCTAGTTTTCCTGGAAGCCCAACCATTTGGCCAACTAACGCAATTTATTTGATCCACTTCTGTTGAATACTTCAGCCGCTAAAGCGTTTAAAATTAAAAAAAATGTGATTTTTTTCAAAAAACTACATTTTTGTG
>NW_024395080.1:0-1180 GCF_016617805.1 Bactrocera tryoni
TTGAAGCAACTCAATATCGACTGCTAAATGTGTATATACAAGCAAACCGACTTTATACCTGGACATAAGATTGTCTAATACTTCCAAATGCACTGCCGTTATGGCTTTACGTCAACTTCAGTAAGATGAAGAAGTTTAATTATCTTAAATATTTGATGTTAATGATTTGAAGCAACTCAATATCGACTGCTAAATGTGTATATGTCAGAAAATCGACTTTATACCTGAATATAAGATTGTCGAATTCTTCCAAATGCACTGCCGTTATGGCTTTATGCTTACTTCAGCAAGATGAAGAGTGTTAATTATCTTAAATTTTTAATGTTAATGATTTGAAGCAACTCAATATCGACTGCTAAATGTGTATATACAAGCAAACCGACTTTATACCTGATTATAAGATTGTCGAATTCTTCCAACTGCACTGCCGTTATGGCTTTATGCCAACTTCAGCAAGGTGAAGAACGTTAATTATCTTAAATATTTGATATTAATGATTTGAAGCAACTCAACATCGACTTCTAAATGCGTATATACAAGCAAACCGACTTTATACCTGAATATATGATTGTCGAATTCTTCCAACTGCACTGCCGTTATGGCTTTATGCCAACTTCAGCAAGATGAAGAAGGCTAATTAACTTCACTATTTGATGTTAATGATTTGAAGCAACTCAATATCGACTGCTAAATGTGTACATACCAGAAAATCGACTTTATACCTGAGTATAAGATTGTCAAATTCTACCAAATGCACTGCCGTCAGGGCTTTATGGCAACTTCAGGAAGATGAAGAAGGTTAATTACCTTAAATATTTGATGTTAATGATTTGAAGAAATTCAATATCTATTGCTAAATATGTATATACAAGAAGATCTACTTTATACCTGATTGTCCAATTCTTCCGAATGCACTACCGCTATGGCTTTATGTCAACTTCAGCAAGATGAAGAATGTTAATTATCTTAAATATTTGATTATAATGATTTGAAGCAACTCAATATCGACTGCTAAATGTGTATATGCCAGAAAATCGACTTTATACCTGAATATAAGATTGTCGAATTCTTCTAACTGCACTGCCGTTATGGCTTTATGCCAACTTCAGCAAGATGAAAAATGTTAATTATCTTAAATATTTTATGTAAATGATTTGAAGCAACTCAATATCGACTGCTA
>NW_024395081.1:0-6921 GCF_016617805.1 Bactrocera tryoni
TGTATGTATCAAAAAATCGATTCTACACCTTAATTTAAGATTGCAAAGTTGTTCCAAATACACTGTCGCTATTGCTATAGAACAACTCTATAACTCCAATAACATCGAAACGGCTAATTTGCATAAATATGTAAAGTTCATATTTGTGTGCAACTTGATATCGATTGCTTAATGTGTATGTATGTATTCAAAAATCAATTCTACACCTTAATTTAGAATAGTTAAATTGTTCCAAATACACTGTCGCTATTGCTATAGAACAACTCTATGACAACTCCAATAACATCAAAACGGCTAATTTGCATAAATATGTAAAGTTCATATTTTTACGCATCTTGATATCGATTGCATAATATGTATGTACCAAAAAATCAATTTTACATCATAATTTAAGATTGTAAAATTTTTCCAAATACACTGTCGCTATTGCTATAGAACAATTCTGTGACAACTCCAATAGCATCAAAACGGCTAATTTGCATAAATATGTAAAGTTCATATTTTTACGCATCTTGATATCGATTGCAAAATATGTATGTACCAAAAAATCAATTTTACATCTTAATTTAAGATTGTAAAATTGTTCCAAATACACTGTCGCTATTGCTATAGAGCAACTCTATGACAACTCCCATAACTTCAAAAGCGGTAATTAGCATAAATATGTAAAGTTCATATTTTTACGCAATTTGATATCGATTGCTTAATGTGTATGTATCAAAAAATCAATTTTACACCTTAATTTAAGATTGCAAGGTTGTTCCAAATACACTGTCACTATTGCTATAGAAAAACTCTATGACAACTCCAATTAAAATCAAAACGGCTAATGTGCCTAAATATGTAAAGTTCATATTTTTACGCTACCTGATATCGACTGCATATTGTGTATGTATAAAAAATCGATTCTACACCTTAATATAAAATTGTGAAATTGCTCCAAAGACACTGTCGTTATGGCTATACGACAACTCTATGACAACTCCAATAACATCAAAACGGCTAGTTAGCATAAATATGTAAAGTTCATATTTTTACGCAACTTGATATCGATTGCTTAATGTGTATGTATCAAAAAATGAATTCTACACCTTAATTTAGGATTGCTAAGTTGTTCCAAAAACACTGTCGCTATTGCTATAGGACAACTGTATGACAACTCCAATAACATCAAAACGGCTAATTTGCATAAATATATAAAGTTCATATTTTTACGCATCTTGATATCGATTGCATAATATGTATGTACCAAAAATCAATTTTACACCTTAATTTAAGATTGCAAAATTGCTATAGAACAACTCTGTGACAACTCCAATAGCACCAAAACGGCTAATTTGCATAAATATGTAAATTCCATATTTTTACGCAATTTGATATCGATTGCATAATATGTATGTACCAAAAAATCAATTTTACATCTTAATTTAAGATTGCAAAATTGTTCCAAATACACTATCGCTATTGCTATAGGACAACTCTATGACAACTCCAATAACTTCAAAAAGGATAATTAGCATAAATATGTAAAGTTCATATGTTTATGCATCTTGATATCGATTGCATAATATGTATGTACCAAAAAATCAATTCTACACCTTAATATAAGATTGTGAAATTGCTCCAAAGACACTGTCGTTATGGCTATACGACAACTCTATGAAAACTCCAATAACATCAAAACGGCTAGTCAGCATAAATATGTAAAGTTTATATTTTTACGCAACTTGATATCGATTGCTTAATGTGTATGTATCAAAAAATCAATTCTACACCTTAATTTAGGATTGCTAAGTTGTTCCAAATACATTGTCGCTATTGTTATAGGACAACTCTATGACAACTCCAATAACATCAAAACGGCTAATTTGTATAAATATGTAAGGTCATATTTTTACGCTTCTTGATATCGATGGCGTAATGTGTATGTACTAAAAAATCGATTCTGCACCTTAATATAAGATTGCTAAATATCTCCAAATACACTGTCGTTATGGCTATACGGCAACTCTATGACAACTCCAATAACATCAAAACGGCTAGTTAGCATAAATATGTAAAGTTCATATTTTTACGCAACTTGGTATCGATTGCTTAATGTGTATGTATCAAAAATCGATTCTACACCTCAACTTAAGATTGTGAAATTGCTCCAAAAACACTGTCGTTATGGCTATACGACAACTCTATGACAACTCCAATAACATCAAAACGGCTAGTTAGCATAAATATGTAAAGTTCATATTTTTACGCAACTTGATATAGATTGCTTAATGTGTATGTATCAAAAAACCGATTCTACACCTTAATTTAAGGTTGCAAAGTTGTTCCAAATACACTGTCGCTATTGCTATAGAACAACTCTATGACAACTCCAATAGCATCAAAACCGCTTGTTAGCACAAATATGTAAAGTTCATATTTTTACGCTACCTTATATCGATTGCATATTGTGTATGTATTAAAAAATCGATTCTACACCTTAATATAAGATTGTGAAATTGCTCCAATACACTGTCGCTATGCTTATACGACAACTCCATGACAACTCCAATAACATCAAAACGGCGAGTTAGCATAAATATGTAAAGTTCATACTTTTACGCAACTTGATATCGATTGCTTAATGTGTATGTACTAAAAAACCGATTCTACACCTTAATATAAGATTGTGAAATTGCTCCAAATACACCGTCGCTATGGCAATACGACAACTCCATGACAACTCCAATAACATCAAAACGGCGAGTTAGCATAAATATGTAAAGTTCATATTTTTGCGCAACTTGATATCGATTGCTTAATGTGTATGTACCAAAAAATCTATTCTACACCTTAATATAAGTTTGCGAAATTGCTCCAAGTACAATGTCGTTATGGCTATACGACAACTCTATGAAAGCTCCAATAACATCAAAACGGCTAAATAGCATAAATATGTAAAGTTTATATTCTTACGCAAACTGATATCGATTCCTTAATGTATATGTCCTAAAAAATCGATTCTTTACCTTAACCGAAGATTGTGAAGTTGTTCCATATACACTGTCGTTATGGCTATACGACAACTCTATGACAACTCCAATAACATCAAAACCGCTAGTTAGCACAAATATGTAAAGCTCATATCTTTAAGCAACTTGATATCGATTGCTTAATGTGTATGTACTAAAAAATCGACTCTACACCTTAATTTAAGATTGTGAAATTGCTCCAAAGACACTGTCACTATGGCTATACGACAACTCTATGACAACTCCAATAACATCAAAACCGCTAGTTAGCACAAATATGTAAAGCTCATATCTTTAAGCAACTCGATAGCGATTGCTTAATGTGTATGTACTAAAAAATCGACTCTACACCTTAATTTAAGATTGTGAAATTGCTCCAAATATACTGTCATTAGGGCTATACGACAACTCTATGACAACTCCAATAACATCAAAACCGCTAGTTAGCATAAATATGTAAAGTTCATATTTTTACGCATCTTGATATCGATCGCATAATATGTGTGTACCAAAAAATCAATTCTACACCTTAATTTAGGATTGTTAAATTGTTCCAAATACATTGTCGCTATTGCTATAGGACAACTCTATGACAACTCCAATAACATCAAAACCGCTAGTTAGCACAAATATGTAAAGCTCATATCTTTGAGCAACTTGATATCGATTGCTTAATGTCTATATACTAAAAAATCGACTCTACACCTTAATTTAAGATTGTGAAATTGCTCCAAATATACTGTCATTAGGGCTATAGGACAACTCTATGACAACTCCAATAATATCAAAACGGCGAGTTAGAATAAATATGTAAAGTTCATATTTTTACGCCACCTGATATCGATTGCATAATGAATGTGTACCAAAAAATCAAATCTTCACCTTAATTTAGGATTGTTAAATTGATCCAAATACGCTGTCGTTATGGCTATACGACAACTCTCTGACAACTCCAATAACATCAAAACGGCGAGTTAGCATAAATATGTAAAGTTCATATTTTAACGCATCTTGGTATCGATTGCTTAATGCGCGTGTATCAAAAAATCGGTCCTACACCTTAATTTAAGATTGTTAAATTGCTCCAAATACACTGTCGCTATGGCAATACGACAACTCCGTGACAACTCCAATAACATCAAAACGGCGAGTTAGCATAAATATGTAAAGTTCATATTTTTACGCAACTTGATATCGATTGCTTAATGTGTATGTATCAAAAAATCGATTCTACACCTTAATATAAGATTGTTAAATTGCGCCCAATACACTGTCGTTATGGCTCTACGACAACTCTATGACAACTCCAATAACATCAAAACCGCTAGTTAGCACAAATATGTAAAGCTCATATCTTTAAGCAACTTGATATCGATTGCTTAATTTCTATATACTAAAAATTCGACTCTACACCTTAATTTAAGGTTGTGAAATTGCTCCAAATATACTGTCATTAGGGCTATACGACAACTCTATGACAACTCCAATAACATCAAAACGGCGAGTTAGCATAAATATGTAAAGTTCATATTTTTACGCAACCTGATATCGATTGCATAATGAATGTGTACCAAAAAATCAAATCTACACCTTAATTTAGAACTGTTAAACTGTTTCAAATATACTGTCATTAGGGCTATACGACAACTCTATGACAACTCCAATAACATCAAAACTGCTAATTAACAGAAATATGTAAAGTTCATATTTTTACGCATCTTGACGTCGATTGCTTAGTGTGTATGTACTAAAAAATCGATTCTATACCTTAATATAAGATTGTGAAATTGCTCCAAATACACTGTCGCTATGGCAATACGACAACTCCATGACAACTCCAATAACATCAAAACGGCGAGTTAGCATAAATATGTAAAGTTCATATTTTTACGCAACTTGATATCGATTGCTTAATGGCTATATACTTAAAAATCGACTCTACACTATAATTTAAGATTGTGAAATTGCTCCAAATATACTGTCATTAGGGTTATACGACAACTCTATGACAAATCCAATAACATCAAAACGGCGAGTTAGCATAAATATGTAAAGTTCATATTTTTACGCAACCTGATATCGATTGCATAATGAATGTGTACCAAAAAATCAAATCTTCACCTTAATTTAGGACTGTTAAACTGTTTCAAATATACTGTCATAAGGGCTATACGACAACTCTATGACAACTCCAATAACATCAAAACGGCTAATTAACAGAAATATGTAAAGTTCATATTTTTACGCATCTTGATGTCGGTTGCTTAATGTGAATGTACTAAAAAATCGATTCTATACCTTAATATAACATTGTGAAATTGCTCCAAATACACTGTCGCTATGGCAATACGACAACTCCATGACAACTCCAATAACATCAAAACGGCGAGTTAGCATAAATATGTAAAGTTCATATTTTTACGCAACTTGATATCGATTGCTTAATGTGTATGTATCAAAAAATCGATTCAACAGCGTAACTTTAGATTGTGAAATTGTTTGAAATATACTGTCATTAGGGCTATACGACAACTCTATGACAACTCCAATAACATCAAAACGGCTAGTTAGCATAAATATGTAAAGTTCATATTTTTACGCAACTTGGTATCGACTGCTTAAAGCGCATGTATCAAAAAATCGGTTCTACACCTTAATTAAAGATTGTGAAATTGCTCCAAAGACACTGTCGTTATGGCTATCCGACAACTCTATGAAAGCTCCAATAACATCAAAACGGCTAAATAGCATAAATATGTAAAGTTCATATTTTTATGCAACCTGATATCGATTGCATAATGAATGTGTACCAAAAAATCAAATCTACACCTTAATTTAGGACTGTTAAACTGTTTCAAATACACTGTCGTTATGGCTATGCGACAACTCTATGACAACTCCAATAACATCAAAACGGCGAGTTAGCATAAATATGTAAAGTTCATATTTTTACGCAACTTGGTATCGATTGCTTAATTTGTATGTACTAAAAAATCGGTTCTACACCATAATATAAGATTGCGAAATTGCTCCAAATACAATTTCGTTATGGCTATACGACAACTCTATGAAAGCTCCAATAACATCAAAACGGCTACTTAGCATAAATATGTAAGGTTAATATTTTTACGCAACCTGATATCGATTGCATAATGAATGTGTACAAAAAATCAAATCTACACCTTAATATAAGATTGTTAAATTGCTCCAAATACACTGTCGTTATGGCTATACGACAACTCTATGACAACTCCAATAACATCAAAACCGCTAGTTAGCACAAATATGTAAAGCTCGTACTTTTACGCAACTTGATATCGATTGCTTAATGTCTATATACTAAAAAATCGACTCTACTACTTAATTTAAGATTGTGAAATTGCTCCAAATATACTGTCATTAGGGCTATACGACAACTCTATGACAACTCCAATAACATCAAAACGGCGAGTTAGCATAAATATGTAAAGTTCATATTTTTACGCAACCTGATATCGATTGCATAATGTGTATGTATCAATGTATGTCGAATGTGTAACAAAAAATCAAATCTACACCTTAATCTAAGACTGTTAAATTGTTACAAATATACTGTCATTAGGGCTATACGACAACTCTATGACAACTCCAATAACATCAAAACGGCTAGTTAGCATAAATATGTAAAGTTCATATTTTTACGCAACCTGATATCGATTGCATAATGTGTATGTACCAATGTATGTCGAATGTGTACCAAAAAATCAAATCTACACCTTAATTTAGGACTGTTAAATTGTTACAAATATACTGTCATTAGGGCTATACGACAACTCTATGACAACTCCAATAACATCAAAACTGCTAATTAACAGAAATATGTAAAGTTCATATTTTTACGCATCTTGATGTCGATTGCTTAATGTGT
>NW_024395082.1:0-2841 GCF_016617805.1 Bactrocera tryoni
AAGGTGTAGAATAGATTTTTTTGTACATACACATTATGCAATCGATATCAGGTTGCGTAAAAATATGAACTTTACATATTTATGCTATTGAGCCGTTTTGAGGTTATTGGAGTTGTCATAGAGTTGTCGTATAGCCATAGCGACAGTGTATTTGGAGCGTTTTTACAATCTTATATTAAGGTGTAGAATCGGTTTTTGATACATACGCATTAAGCAATCGATATCAAGATGCGTAAATATATGAACTTTACATATTTCTGTTATTTAGCCGTTTTGATGTTAGTGGAGTTGTCATAGAGTTGTCGTATAGCCATAGCGACAGTGTATTTGGAGCAATTTCCAATCTTAAATTAAGGTGTAGAATCGATTTTTTGATACATACAAATTAAGCAATCGATTTTAAGTTGCGTAAAAATATGAACTTTACATAATTATGCTAATTACCCGTTTTGATGTTATTAAAGTTGTCATAGAGTTGTCCTATAGCATTAGCGACAGTGTATTTGGAACAATTTAACATTCCTAAATTAAGGTATAGAATTGTTTTTTGGTACATACACATTAAGCAATCGATATCAGGTTGCGTAAAAATATGAACTTTACAAATTTATGCTATTTAGCCGTTTTGATGTTATTGGAGTTGTCATAGAGTTGTCCTATAGCAACAGCGACAATGTATGTGGAACAACTTCACAAGCTTATATTATGGTGTAGAATCGAATTTTTGATACCTACGCATTAAGCCATCGATATAAAGTTGCGTAAAAATATGAACTTTACATATTTATGCTAACTCGCCGTTTTGATGTTATTGGAGTTGTCATAGGGTTGTCCTACAGCAATAGCGACAGTGTATATGGAACTACTTCACAAGCTTATATTAAGGTGTAGAATCGAATTTTTGTACATACCCATTAAGCAATCGATATCAAGTTGCGTAAAAATATGAACTTTACATATTTATGCTAACTAGCCGTTTTGATGCTATTGGAGTTGTCATAGAGTAGTCGTATAGCCATAACGACAGAGTATATGGAACAACTTCACAAGCTTATGTTAAGGTGTAGAATCGAATTTTTGATACATACGTATTAAGCAATCGATATCAAGTTGCGTAAAAATATAAAATTTACATATTTTTGCAATTAGCAATCAAGTTGCGTAAAAATATGAACTTTACATATTTATGCTAACTCGCCGTTTTGATGTTATTGGAGTTGTCATAGAGTTGTCGTATAGCCATGGCGACAGTGTGTTTGAATCAATTTCACAATATTATATTAAGGTGTAGAATCGATTTTTGATACATACACAATATGCAATCGATATCAAGATGCGTAAAAATATGAACTTTACATATTTATGCTAACTCGCCCTTTTGATGTTATTGGAGCTTTTATAGAGTTGTCGTATAGCCATAGCGACAGTGTATTTGGAGCAATTTCACAATCTTATATTAAGGTGTACAATCGATTTTTTGATACATACGTATTAAGCAATCGATATCAAGTTGCGTAAAAATATAAACTTTACATATTTTTGCTAATTACCCGTTTTGATATTATTGGAGTTGTCATAGCGTTGTCCTACAGCAATAGCGACAATGTATTTGGAACAATTTAACAATCCCAAATTAAGGTGTAGAATAGATTTTTTTGTACATACACATTAAGCAATCGATATCAAGTTGCGTAAAAATATGAACTTTACATATTTATGCTAACTAGCCGTTTTGATGTTATTGGAGTTGTCATAGAGTTGTCCTACGACAATAGCGACAGTGTAAATGGAACAACTTCACAAGCTTATGTTAAGGTGTAGAATCGAATTTTTGATACATACGTTTTAAGCAATCGATATCAAGTTGCGTAAAAATATAAACTTTACATATTTTTGCTAATTACCCGTTTTGATGTTATTGGAGTTGTCATAGAGTTATCCTACAGCAATAGCGACAATGTATTTGGAACAGTTTAACAATCTCAAATTAAGGTGTAGAATATATTTTTTGTACATACACATTATGCAATCGATATCAGGTTGCGTAAAAATATGAACTTTACATATTTATGCTAACTCGCCGTTTTGATGGTATTGGAGTTGTCATAGAGTTGTCGTAAAGCCATAACGACCTTGTATTTGGATCAACTTCACAATCTTATATTAAGGTGTAGAATCGATTTTTTAGTACACACACATTAAGCAATCGATATTAAGATGCGTAAAAATATGAACTATACATATTTCTGTTAATTAGCCGTTTTGATGTTCTTGGAGCTTTCATAGAGTTGTCGTATAGCCATAACGACAGTGTCTTTGGAGCATTTTCAAAATCTTATGTTGAGGTGTAGAATCGATTTTTTGATACATACACATTAAGCAATCGATATCAAGTTGCGTAAAAATATGAACTTTACATATTTATGCTAACTCGCCTCACGACAGTGTATTTGGAGCAATTTCACAATCTTATATTAAGGTGTAGAACGGATTTTTTAGTACATACACATTAAGCAATCGATTTCAAGTTGCGTGAAAATATGATTTTTTTATATTTATGCTAACTCGCCGTTTTGATGTTATTAGAGTTGTCATAGAGTTGTCCTACAGCAAAAGCGACAGTGTATATGGAACAACTTCACAAGCTTATATTAAGGTGTAGAATCGAATTTTTGTACATACCCATTAAGCAATCGATTTCAAGTTGCGTAAAAATATGAACTTTACATATTTATGCTAACTAGCCGTTTTGATGTTATTGGAGTTGTCATAGAGTTGTCCTACGACAATAGCGACAGTGTATATGGAACAACTTCACAAGCTTATGTTAAGGTGTAGAAT
>NW_024395083.1:0-1258 GCF_016617805.1 Bactrocera tryoni
AAGAATATCGACTTTGTACCTAAACATAAGAAGGTGGAATTCTTCCAAATGCAGTGCCGTTATGGCTTTATATCCACTTCAGTAAGATAAAAAAGGTTAATTAACTTAAATAACTGAAGGAAATGATTTGAAGAAACTCAATATCGATTGCTAAATGTGTACACACAAGACAATCGACTTTATATATGAACATACGAAGGTGGAATTCTTCCAAATGCACTGCCGTTATGGCTATATATCCACTTCAGTAAGATGAAGAAAGTTAATTAGCTTAAATAAGTGAAGGAAATGATTTGAAGAAACTCAAAATCGATTGCTAAACTATCGATATCGACTTTGTACATAAATATAAGAAGGCGAAATTCTTCCAAAAGCACTGCCGTTGTGGCGTTACATCCACTTCAGTAAGATGAAGACGGTTAATTATCTTAAATAAGTGAAGTAAATGGTTGGAAGAAACTCAATATCGATTGCTAGAAGTGTATATACAAGAATATCAACTTTGTACCTAAATATAAGAAGATTGTTTCAAATGCACTGCTGTTATGGCTTTATATCCACTTCAGTAAGAGGGAGAAGGTTAATTAATTTAAATAAGTGAAGGAATTGATTGGAGGAAACTCAATATCGATTGCTAGAAGTGTATATACAAGAATATCAACTTTATACTTAAATATAAGAAGGTGGAATTCTTCCAAATGCACTGCCGTTATGGCTTTATATCCACTTCAGTAAGATAAAGAAGGTTAATTAACTTAAATAAGTGAAGGAAGTGATTTGAAGAAACTCAATATCCATTGCTTAATGTGTATATACAAGAATATCGACTTTGTTCCTAAATATAAGAAGGTGGAATTCTTCCAAATGCACTGCCGTTATGGCTTTATATCCACTTCAGTAAGAGGAAGAAGGTTAATTAGCTTAAATAAGTGAAGGAAGTGATTTGAAGAAACTCAATATCGATTGCTTAATGTGTATATACAAGAATATCGACTTTATAGCTAAACATAGGAAGGTGGAATTCTTCCAAATGCACTGCCGTTATGGCTTTATATCCACTTCAGTAAGATAAAGAAGGTTAATTAACTTAAATAAGTGAAGGAAGTGATTTGAAGAAACTCAAAATCGATTGCTAAATGTGTATATAGAAGGATATTGACTTTGTACATAAATATAAGAAGGTGAAATTCTTCCAAATGCACTGCCGTTGTGGCGTTATATCCAATTCAGTAAGATGAAGAAGGTTAATTAACTTAAA
>NW_024395084.1:0-1979 GCF_016617805.1 Bactrocera tryoni
ATAAAGTCGATTTTCTTTTATATTTACATTAAGCATCCGATATTGAGTTACTTCAAATCATTTACTTCACTTATTTAAGTTATATAACATTCTCCATCTTACTGAAGTTGACATAAAGCCATAACGGCATTTGCATTTGGAAAATTTCCATAATCTTATATTAAGGTATAAAGTCGATTTTCTTGTATATACACATTTAGCAATCGATATTGAGTTGCTTCAAATCATAAGTTTAACATATTTAAGTTCACTTACCTTTTTCATCTTACTGAAGTGGACATAAAGCCATAACGGCAGTGCATTTGGAAGAATTCCACAATCCTATTTTAAGGTATAAAGACGATTTTCTTGTATATACACATTTAGCAATCGATATTGAGTTGCTTCGAATCATTAGTATAACAGATTTAAGTTCACTTACCTTCTTCATCTTACTGAAGTGGACATAAAGCCATAACGGCAGTGCATTTGGAAGAATTCCACAATTCTATATTAAGGTATAAAGTCGGTTTTCTTGTATATTCATATTTAGCTATCGATATTGAGTTGCTTCAAATCATTTGTTTAACATATTTAAGCAAATTTACCTTCTTCATCTTACTGAAGTGGACATAAAGCCATAACGGCAGTGCATTTGGAAAAATTTTACAATCCTATGTTAAGGTATAAAATCGATTTTCTTGTACATTTACATTAAGAAGTCGATATTGAGTTGCTTCAAATCATAAGTATAACATATTTATGTTCACTTACCTTCTTCATCTTACTGAAGAGGACATGAAGCCATAACGGCAGTGCATATGGAATATATCCACAATATTATATTAAGGTATAAAATCGATTTTCTTGTATATGCACATCTAGCAATCGATATTGAGTTGCTTCCAATCATTAGTTTAACATGTTTAAGTTAATTAACCTTCTTCATCTTACTGAAGTGGACATAAAGCCATAACGGCAGTGCATTTGGAAGAATTCCACAATGCTATATTAAGGAATAAAGCCAATTTTCTTGTATATTCACATTTGGCAATCGATATTGAGTTGCTTCAAATCATTTACTTCACTTATTTAAGTAAATTTGCCTTCTTCATCTTACTGAAGTTGACATAAAGCCATAACGGCAGTGCATTTGGAAGAATTCGATAATCTCATATTCAGTTAAAAAGTCGATTTTCTTGTATATACACCTTTAGCACTCGATATTGAGTTGCTTTTAATCATTTATTTAACATCTTTAAGTTAATTTATCTTCTTCATCTTACTGAAGTTGACATAAAGTCATAACGGCAGTGCATTTGGAAGAATTCGATTATCTCATATTCAGGTAAAAAGTCGATTTTCTTGTATATACACATTTAGCAATCGATATTGAGTTGCTTCAAATCTATAATTCAACATATTTAAGTTCACTTACCTTCTTCATCTTACAGAAGTGGACATAAAGCCATAACGGCAGTGAATGTGGAAGACTTCCACAATCCTGTTTTAAGGTATAAGGCGATTTTCTTGTATATACACATTTAGCAATCGATATTGAGTTGCTTCGAATCATTAGTTTACCATGATTCACTTACCTTCTTCATCTTACTGAAGTGGACATAAAGCCATAACGGCAGTGCATTTGGAAGAATTCCACAATCCTATTTTAAGGTATAAAGTCGAGTTTCTTGCATATACACATTTAGCAATCGATATTGAGTTGCTTCGAATCATTAGTTTAGCATATTTAAGTTCACTTACCTTCTTCATCTTACTGAAGTGGACATAAAGCCATAACGGCAGTGCATTTGGAAGAATTCCACAATCCTTTTTTAAGGCATAAAGTCGATTTCTTGTATATTCACATTTAGCAACCGATGTTGAGTTGCTTCGAATCATTAGTTTAACATATTTAAGTTAATTTACCTTCTTCATCTTACTGAAGTGGACATAAAGCTATAACGGCAGTGCATGCGGAAGAATTCCACAATCCTATA
>NW_024395085.1:0-1629 GCF_016617805.1 Bactrocera tryoni
CTCAGTCTATTCTCTATCCCTACCAGGGGCGTGGCAATATTGTTCACAATCATATGTAGTTTTTTGAGAAAAATCACATTTTGAATTCACCCTTGTAAACGCACTAGCGGCCAAAGAATTTAACGTAGGTGGGTCAAATAAATTGCGCTGATCAGTAAATTTTAAGCGCTTTTGGGAAAGCTCTCAACCTGTCCTCCTGTCCTTACCAGGGACGTAACAATATTGTTCACAAAGAAATGTAGTTTTGTGAGAGAAATCACATTTTGTTTCACCCTTGTAAACGCTCTAGCGGCTAAGATATTTTGAGTAGGTGGGTCAGAAAAATTGCACCGGTTATTAAATTTAAAGGGCTTTTAGGAAAGCGCTCAGCTTATTCTCTATCTCTACCAGAGGCGTGGCCATATTGTTCACAATCATATGTAGTTTTTTGAGAAAAATCACATTTTGGTTTCACCCTTTTAAACGCACTAGCGGCCAAAGTATTTAACGTAGGTGGGTCAGAAAAATTGCACCGGTTATTAAATTTCAAGGGTTTTTAGGAAAGCGCTCAGCCTATTTTCTATCCCTACCAGGGGCGTGGCAATATTGTTCACAATCATATGTAGTTTTTTGAGAAAAGTCACATTTTTGTTTGAACATTGTAAACGCTCTAGCGGCTAACGTATTTGACGTAGGTGGGTCAAATAAATTGCACCTGTTATTAAATTTAAAGTACTTTTAGGAAAGCTCTCAACCTGTCCTCTATCCCTACCAGAGGCGTAACAATATTGTTCACAAAGAAATGCAGTTCTTTGAGAAGAATCACATTTTTGTTTGAACTTTGTAAACGCACTAGCGGCCAAAGTATTTAACGTAGGTGGTTCAAATACATTGCGCCAATTAGTAAATTTAAAGGGCTTTTCGGAAAGCTCTCAAGCTGTCCTCTATCTCTACCAGGGGCATGGTAATGTTGTTCACAATCATATGTAATTTTTTGAGAAAAATCACATTTTGGTTTCACTTTTGTAACCGCACTACCGGCCAAAGTATCTAACGTAGGTGGGTCAATTACATTGCGCAAATTAGTAAATGTAAAGTGCTTTTAGGGAAGCCTACAGCCTATTCTCTATCCCTATCAGGCGCAATATTGTTCACAATCATATGTAATTTTTTGAGAAAAATCACATTTTGGTTTCACCTTTGTAAACGTTCTAGCGACTAAAGTATTTAACGGACTTGGATCAAAAAAATGCGCTGGTTAGTAAATTTAAAGGACTTCTAGGAAAGCTCTCAACCTGTCCTCTATCCCTACCAGGGGCGTGGTAATAGTGTTCACAAACAAGTGCAGTTTTTTGAGAAAAATCACATTTTGGTTTCACCGTTGTAAACGCACTAGCGGCCAAAGTATCTAACGTAGGTGGGTCAAATACATTGCACCGGTTATTAAATTTAAAGGGCTTTTAGGAAAGCACTCAGCCTATTCTCTATCCCTACCAGAGGCGTGGCCATATTGTTCACAATCATATGTAGTTGTTTGGGGAAAAATCACATTTTGGTTTCACCCTTGTAAACGCACTAGCGGCCAAAGTATTTTGCGTAGGTGGGTCAGAAAAATTGCACCGGTTATTAAATTTAAAGGGCTTTTAGGAA
>NW_024395086.1:0-5474 GCF_016617805.1 Bactrocera tryoni
CAATCTTATGTTAAGGTGTAGAATCGATTTTTTGATATATACACAATATGCAATCGATATCAGGTAGCGTAAAAATATGAACTTCACATATTTTTGATAATTAATCGTTTTGATGTTATTGGAGTTGTCATAGAGTTGCCCTATAGCAATAGCGACAGTGTATTTGGAACAATTTTACAATCTTATATTCTGGTGTAGAATCGATTTTTTTAGTACATACACATTAAGCAATCGATATCAAGTTGCGTAAAAATATGAACTTTACATATTTCTGCCAACTAGCCGTTTTTTTGTTATTGGAGTTGTCATAGAGTTGCCCTATAGCAATAGCGACAGTGTATTTGGAACAACTTTGCAATCTTAAATTAAGGTGTAAAATTGATTTTTTGGTACATACATATAATGCAATCGATATCAAGATGCGTAAAAATATGAACTTTACATATTTATGCAAATTAGCCGTTTTGATGTTATTGGAGTTGTCATAGAGTTGTCCTATAGCAATAGCGACAACGTATTTGGAACAATTTAACAATCCTAAACTAAGGTGTAGAATTGATTTTCTAGTACATACATACACATTAAGCAATCGATATCAAGATGCGTAAAAATATGAACTTTGCATATTTCTGTTAATTAGCCGTTTTGATGTTATTGGAGCTTTCATAGAGTTGTCATATAGCCATAACGGCAGTGTCTTTGGAGCAATTTCACAATCTTAAGTTAAGGTGTAGAATCGATATTTCGATACATACACATTAAGCAATAGATATCAAGCTGCGTACAAATATGAACTTTATATATTTATGCTAACTCGCCGTTTTGAAGTTATTGGAGTTTTCATAGAGTTGTCGTTTAGCCATAGCGACAGTGTGTTTGAATCAATTTCACAATCTTATATTAAGGTGTAGAATCGATTTTTTGATACATACACATTAAGCAATCAATATCGAGTTGCGTAAAAATATGAACTTTACACATTAATGCTAATTACCCTTTTTGAAGTTATTGGAGTTGTCATAGAGTTGCCCAAAGCAATAGCAACAGCGTATTTGGAACAATTTTACAATCTTAAATTAAGATGTAAAATTGATATTTTGGTACATACATATTATGCAATCGATATCAAGATGCGTAAAAATATGAACTTTACATATTTATGCAAATTAGCCGTTTTGATGTTATTGGAGTTGTCATAGAGTTGTCCTATAGCAATAGCGACAATGTATTTGGAACAATTAAACAATCCTAAATTAAGGTGTATAATTGATTTTTTAGTACATACATACACATCAAGCAATCGATATCAAGATGCGTAAAAATATGAACTTTACATATTTCTGTTAATTAGCCGTTTTGATGTTATTGGAGTTGTCATAGAGTTGCCCTATAGCAATAGCGACAGTGTATTTGGAACAATTTTACAATCTAATATTAAGGTGAATCGATTTTTTAGTACATACACATTAAGCAATCGATATCAAGTTCCGTAAAAATATGAACTTTACATATTTCTGTCAATTAGCCGTTTTTTGTTATTGGAGTTGTCATAGAGTTGCCCTATAGCAATAGCGACAGTGTATTTGGAACAACTTTGCAATCTTAAATTAAGGTGTAAAATTGATTTTTTGGTACATACATCGATTGATACATCATGCCATCGATATCAAGATGCGTAAAAATATGAACTTTACATATTTATGCAAATTAGCCGTTTTGATGTTATTGGAGTTGTCATAGAGTTGTCCTATAGCAATAGCGACAATGTATTTGGAACAACTTTACAATCTTATATTAAGGTGTAGGATCGATTTTTTAGTACATAAACATTAAGCATTCGATATCTGGTTGCACATAGTATGCAATATATTGCATAAAAATATGAGCTTTACATATTTATGCTAACTAGCCGTTTTGATGTTATTGGAGTTGTCATAGAGTTGTCCTATAGCAATAGCGACAATGTATTTGGAACAATTTAGTTATCCTATATTAAGGTGTAGAATTGATTTTTTAATACATTCATGCACATTAAGCAATCGATATCAAGATGCGTAAAAATGTGAAATTTACATATTTCTGTTAATTAGCCGTTTTGATTTTATTGGAGCTTTCATAGAGTTGTCGTATAGCCATAACGACAGTGTCTGGAAAGCAATTTCACAATCTTAAGTTAAGGTGTAGAATCGATTTTTCGATACATACACATTAAGCAATCGATATCAAGATGCGTAAAGATATGAACTTTTCATATTTATGCTAACTCGCCGTTTTGATGTTATTGGAGTTGTCATAGAGTTGTCGTATAGCCATAGCGACAGTGTATTTGGAGCAATTTCGCAATCTTATAGTAAGGTGTAGAATCGATTTTTTGATACATACACAATATGCAATCGATATCAGGTAGCGTAAAAATATGAACTTTACATATTTTTGCTAATTAATCGTTTTGATGATATTGGAGTTGTCATAGAGTTGCCCTATAGCAAAAGCGACAGTGTATTTGGAACAATTTTACAATCTTATATTAAGGTGAATCGATTTTTTAGTACATACACATTAAGCAATCGATATCAAGTTTCGTAAAAATATGAACTTTACTTATTTATGCTAACTAGCCGTTTTGATGTTATTGGTGTTGTCATAGAGTTGTCCTATAGCAATAGCGACAATGTATTTGGAACAATTTAACAATCCTTAATTAAGGTGTAGAATTGATTTTTTGATACAAACACATTAAGCAATCGATATCAAGTTTCGTAAAAATATGAACTTTGCATATTTATGCTAACTAGCCGTTTTGATGTTATTGGAGTTGTCATAGAGTTGTCCTATAGCAATAGCGACAGTGTATTTGGAACAATTTTACAATCTTAAATTAAGATGTAAAATTTATTTTTTGGTACATACATATTATGCAATCGATATCAATATGCGTAAAAATATGAACTTTACAAATTTATGCAAATTAGCCGTTTTGATGTTATTGGAGTTGTCATAGAGTTACCCTATAGCAATAGCGACAGTGTATTTGGAACAATTTTACAATCTTAAATTAAGATGTAAAATTGATTTTTGGGTACATACATATTATGCAATCGATACCAAGATGCGTAAAAATATGAACTTTACATATTTATGCTAATTACCCTTTTTGAAGTTATGGGAGTTGTCATAGAGTCGCCCTATAGCAATAGCGATAGTGTATTTGGAACAATTTTACAATCTTAAATTAAGATGTAAAATTGATTTTTTGATGCATACACATTAAGCAATCGATATCAGGTTGCGTAAAAACATGAACTTTACATATTTATGCTAATTACCCTTTTTGAAGTTATGGGAGTTGTCATAGAGTTGCCCTATAGCAATAGCGACAGTGTATTTGGAACAATTTTACAATTTAAATTAAGATGTAAAATTGATTTTTTGGTACATACATATTATGCAATCGATATCAAGATGCGTAAAAATATGAACTTTACATATTTATGCAAATAAGCCGTTTTGATGCTATTGGAGTTGTCATAGAGTTGTCCTATAGCAATAGCGACAATGAACTTGGAACAATTTAACAAACCTAAATTAAGGCGTAGAATTTATTTTTTAGTACATACATACGCATTAAGCAATCGATATCAAGATGCGTAAAAATATGAACTTTACATATTTATGCTAACTCGCCGTTCTGAAGTTATTGGAGTTGTCATAGAGTTGTCGTTTAGCCATAGCGACAGTGTGTTTGGATCAATTTCACAATCTTATATTAAGGTGTAGAATGGATTTTTTAGTATATACACATTAAGCAATCGATATCAGGTTGCGTACAAATATGAACTTTACATATTTATGCTATTTAGCCGTTTTGATGTTATTGGAGCTTTCATAGAGTTGTCGTATAGCCATAACGACAGTGTCTTTGGAGCAATTTCATAATCTTAAATTAAGGTGTAGAATTGATTTTTGGTACATACACATTAAGCAATCGCTATCAAGATGCGTAAAAATATGAACTTTACATATTTTTGCTAATTACCCGTTTTGATGTTATTGGAGTTGTCATAGAGTTGTCCTATAGCAATGGCGACAGTGTATTTGGAACAATTTTACAAACTTTAATTAAGATGTAAAATTTATTTTTTGGTACATACATATTATGCAATCGATATCAAGATGCGTAAAAATATGAACTTTACATATTTATGCAAATTAGCCGTTTTTTTATTATCGGAGTTGTCATAGAGTTGCCCCATAGCTATAGCGACAGTGTATTTGGAACGATTTTACAGTCTAAAATTAAGATGTAAAATTAATTTTTTGGTACACACATATTATGCAATCGATATCAAGATGCGTAAAAATATGAACTTTACATATTTAGGCAAATTAGCCGTTTTGATGTTATTGGAGTTGTCATAGAGTTGTCCCATAGCAATAGCGACAATGTATTGGGAACAATTTAGCTATCCTAAATTAAGGTGTAGACTTGATTTTTTAATACATACATACATATTAAGCAATCGATATCAAGATGCGTAAAAATATGAACTTTACATATTTATGCTAACTCGCCGTTCTGATGTTATTGGAGTTGTCATAGAGTTGTCGTTTAGCCATAGCGACAGTGTGTTTGGATCAATTTCACAATCTTATATTAAGGTGTAGAATGGATTTTTTGACACATACACATTAAGCAATCGATATCGCGTTGCGTAAAAATATGAACTTTACATTTTTCTGTCAATTAGCCGTTTTTTTTGTTATCGGAGTTGTCATAGAGTTGCCCTATAGATATAGCGACAATGTATTTGGAACAGTTTAAAAATCCTAAATTAAGGTGTAAAATTGATTTTTTGGTACATGCATATTATGCAATAGATATCAAGATGCGTAAAAATATGAACTTTACATATTTATGCAAATTAGCCGTTTTGATTTTATTGGAGTTGTCATAGAGTTGTTCTATAGCTATAGCGACAGTGTATTTGGAACACCTTTGCAATCTTAAATTGAGGTTTAGAATCGATTTTTTGATACATACACATTAAGCAATCGATATCAAGATGTGTAAAAACATGAACTTTACATATTTATGCAAATTAGCCGTTTTGATGTTATTGGAGTTGTCATAGAGTTGTTCTATAGCTATAGCGACAGTGTATTTGGAACACTTTTACAATCTTAAATTTAGATGTAAAATTGATTTTCTGTTACATACATATTATGCAATCGATATTAAGATGCGTAAACATATGAACTTTACATATTTATGCAAATTAGCCGTTTTGAGGTTATTGGAGTTGTCATAGAGTTCTTCCATAGCAATAGCGACACTGTATTTGGAACAATTTTACAATCTTAAATTAAGATGTAAAATTGATTTTTTGGTACATACATATTATGCAATCGATATCAAGATGCGTAAAAATATGAACTTTACATATTTATGTAAATTAGCCGTTTTGATGTTATTG
>NW_024395087.1:0-8788 GCF_016617805.1 Bactrocera tryoni
GTAATGTTTTGAGAAAAATCACATTTTGGTTTCACCTTTGTAAACGCACTAGCGGCCAAAGTATCTAACGTAGGTGAGTCAAATACATTGCGCCAATTAGTAATTTTAATATGCTTTTAGGGAAGCCCACAGGTTATTCTCTATCCCTATCAGGCGCGTGGCAATATTGTTCACAATCATATGTAATTTTTTGAGAAAAATCACATTTTGGTTTCACCATTGTAAGCGCACTAGCGGCCAAAGTATTTAACGTAGGTGGGTCAAATACATTGCGCCAATTAGTAAATTTAAAGGGCTTTTAGGAAAGCTCTCAACATGTAATCTATCTCTACCAAGGGCGTGGTAATATTGTTCCCAATCATATGTAATTTTTTGAGAAAAATCACATTTTGGTTTCACCCTTGTAAACGCACTAGCGGCCAAAGGATCTAACGTAGGTGGGTCAAATACATTGCACCGGTTATTAAATTTAAAGGGCTTTTTGGAAAGCGCTCAGCCTATTCTCTATCCCTACCAGAGGCGTGGCCATATTGTTCACAATCATATTTAGTTTTTTGGGGAAAAATCACATTTTGGTTTCACCATTGTAAACGCACTAGCGGCCAAAGTATTTAACGTAGGTGGGTCAAATACATTGAGCCAATTAGTAAATTTAAAGGACTTTAAGGAAAGCGCTCAGCCTATTCTCTATCCCTAACAGAGGCGTGGCCATATTGTTCACAATCATATGTAGTTTTTTGGGGAAAAATCACATTTTGGTTTCACCCTTGTAAACGCACTAGCGGCCAAAGTATTTAACGTAGGTGGTTTAAATACATTGCGCCAATTAGTAAACTTAAAGGGCTTTTCGGAAAGCTCTCAACCTATCCTCTATCTCTACCAGGGGCATGGTAATATTGTTCACAATCATATGTAATTTTTTGAGAAAAATCACATTTTGGTTTCACCTTTGTAAACGCACTAGCGGCCAAAGTATCTAACGTAGGTGGGTCAAATGCATTGCGCCGATTAGTAAATTTAATGTGCTTTTAGGGAAGCCCACAGCCTATTCTCTATCCCTATCAGGCGCGTGGCAATATTGTTCACAATCATATGTAATGTTTTGAGAAAAATCACATTTTGGTTTCACCTTTGTAAACGCACTAGCGGCCAAAGTATCTAACGTAGGTGAGTCAAAAACATTGCGCCAATTAGTAATTTTAAAGGGATTTTAGGAAAGCTCTCAACTTGTCCTCTATCCCTACCAGGGGCGTAACAATATTGTTCAAAAGAAATGCAGTTTTTTGAGAAAAATCACATTTTTGTTTGAACTTTGTAAACAAACTAGCGGCCAAAGTATTTAACGTAGGTGGTTCAAATACATTGCGCCAATTAGTAAACTTAAAGGGCTTTTCGGAAAGCTCTCAACCTATCCTCTATCTCTACCAGGCGCGTGGCAATATTGTTCACAATCATATGTAATGTTTTGAGAAAAATCACATTTTGGTTTCACCTTTGTAAACGCACTAGCGGCCAAAGTATCTAACGTAGGTGAGTCAAAAACATTGCGCCAATTAGTAAATTTAATGTGCTTTTAGAGAAGCCCACAGCCTATTCTCTATCCCTATCAGGCGCGTGGCAATATTGTTCACAATCATATGTAATTTTTTGAGAAAAATCACATTTTGGTTTCACCATTGTAAGCGCACTAGCGGCCAAAGTATTTAACGTAGGTGAGTCAAATACATTGCGCCAATTAGTAAATTTAAAGGGCTTTTAGGAAAGCTCTCAACATGTCCTCTATCTCTACCAGGGGCGTGGTAATATTGTTCCCAATCATATGTAATTTTTTGAGAAAAATCACATTTTGGTTTCACCCTTGTAAACCAACTAGCGGCCAAAGTATTTAACGTAGGTGGTTTAAATACATTGCGCCAATTAGTTAACTTAAAGGGCTTTTCGGAAAGCTCTCAACCTATCCTCTATCTCTACCAGGGGCATGGTAATATTGTTCACAATCAAATGTAATTTTTTGAGAAAAATCACATTTTGGTTTCACCTTTGTAAACGCACTAGCGGCCAAAGTATCTAACGTAGGTAGGTCAAATACATTGCGCCAATTAGTAATTTTAATATGCTTTTAGGGAAGCCCACAGCCTATTCTCTATCCCTATCAGGCGCGTGGCAATATTGTTCACAATCATATGTAATGTTTTGAGAAAAATCACATTTTGGTTTCACCTTTGTAAACGCACTAGCGGCCAAAGTATCTAACGTAGGTGAGTCAAATACATTGCGCCAATTAGTAATTTTAATATGCTTTTAGGGAAGCCCACAGCCTATTCTCTATCCCTATCAGGCGCGTGGCAATATTGTTCACAATCATATGTAATTTTTTGAGAAAAATCACATTTTGGTTTCACCATTGTAAGCGCACTAGCGGCCAAAGTATTTAACGTAGGTGGGTCAAATACATTGCGCCAATTAGTAAATTTAAAGGGCTTTTAGGAAAGCTCTCAACATGTAATCTATCTCTACCAGGGGCGTGGTAATATTGTTCCCATTCATATGTAATTTTTTGAGAAAAATCACATTTTGGTTTCACCCTTGTAAACGCACTAGCGGCCAAAGGATCTAACGTAGGTGGGTCAAATACATTGCACCGGTTATTAAATTTAAAGGGCTTTTAGGAAAGCGCTCAGCCTATTCTCTATCCCTACCAGAGGCGTGGCCATATTGTTCACAATCATATGTAGTTTTTTGGGGAAAAATCACATTTTGGTTTCACCATTGTAAACGCACTAGCGGCCAAAGTATTTAACGTAGGTGGGTCAAAAAAATTGCGCTGGTTAGTAAATTTAAAGGACTTTAAGGAAAGCGCTCAGCCTATTCTCTATCCCTAACAGAGGCGTGGCCATATTGTTCACAATCATATGTAGTTTTTTGGGGAAAAATCACATTTTGGTTTCACCCTTGTAAACGCACTAGCGGCCAAAGTATTTAACGTAGGTGGGTCAAAAAAATTGCGCTGGTTAGTAAATTTAAAGGACTTTAAGGAAAGCGCTCAGCCTATTCTCTACCCCTACCAGAGGCGTGGCAATATTGTTCACAATCATATGTAGTTTTTTGAGAAAAATCACAATTTGGTTTCACCATTGTAAACGCACTAGCGGCCAAAGTATTTAACGTAGGTGGTTTAAATACATTGCGCCAATTAGTAAACTTAAAGGGCTTTTCGGAAAGCTCTCAGCCTATCCTCTATCTCTACCAGGGGCATGGTTCACAATCAAATGTAATTTTTTGAGAAAAATCACATTTTGGTTTCACCTTTGTAAACGCACTAGCGGCCAAAGTATCTAACGTAGGTGGGTCAAATACATTGCGCCGATTAGTAAATTTAATGTGCTTTTAGGGAAGCCCACAGCCTATTCTCTATCCCTATCAGGCGCGTGGCAATATTGTTCACAATCATATGTAATGTTTTGAGAAAACTCACATTTTGGTTTCACCTTTGTAAACGCACTAGCGGCCAAAGTATCTAACGTAGGTGAGTCAAATACATTGCGCCAATTAGTAAATTTAATGTGCTTTTAGAGAAGCCCACAGCCTATTCTCTATCCCTATCAGGCGCGTGGCAATATTGTTCACAATCATATGTAATTTTTTGAGAAAAATCACATTTTGGTTTCACCATTGTAAGCGCACTAGCGGCCAAAGTATTTAACGTAGGTGAGTCAAATACATTGCGCCAATTAGTAAATTTAAAGGGCTTTTAGGAAAGCTCTCAACATGTCCTCTATCTCTACCAGGGGCGTGGTAATATTGTTCCCAATCATATGTAATTTTTTGAGAAAAATCACATTTTGGCTTCACCCTTGTAAACCAACTAGCGGCCAAAGTATTTAACGTAGGTGGTTTAAATACATTGCGCCAATTAGTTAACTTAAAGGGCTTTTCGGAAAGCTCTCAACCTATCCTCTATCTCTACCAGGGGCATGGTAATATTGTTCACAATCAAATGTAATTTTTTGAGAAAAATCACATTTTGGTTTCACCTTTGTAAACGCACTAGCGGCCAAAGTATCTAACGTAGGTGGGTCAAATACATTGCGCCAATTAGTAAATTTAATGTGCTTTTAGGGAAGCCCACAGCCTATTCTCTATCCCTATCAGGCGCGTGGCAATATTGTTCACAATCATAAGTAATGTTTTGAGAAAAATCACATTTTGGTTTCACCTTTGTAAACGCACTAGCGGCCAAAGTATCTAACGTAGGTGAGTCAAATACATTGCGCCAATTAGTAATTTTAATATGCTTTTAGGAAAGCGCTCAGCCTATTCTCTATCCCTAACAGAGGCGTGGCCATATTGTTCACAATCTATGTAGTTTTTTGGGGAAAAATCACATTTTGGTTTCACCCTTGTAAACGCACTAGCGGCCAAAGTATTTAACGTAGGTGGGTCAAAAAAATTGCGCTGGTTAGTAAATTTAAAGGACTTTTAGGAAAGCGCTCAGCCCATTCTCTACCCCTACCAGAGGCGTGGCAATATTGTTCACAATCATATGTAGTTTTTTGAGAAAAATCACAATTTGGTTTCACCATTGTGAACGCACTAGCGGCCAAAGTATTTAACGTAGGTGGTTTAAATACATTGCGCCAATTAGTAAACTTAAAGGGCTTTTCGGAAAGCTCTCAGCCTATCCTCTATCTCTACCAGGGGCATGGTTCACAATCAAATGTAATTTTTTGAGAAAAATCACATTTTGGTTTCACCTTTGTAAACGCACAAGCGGCCAAAGTATCTAACGTAGGTGGGTCAAATACATTGCGCCGATTAGTAAATTTAATGTGCTTTTAGGGAAGCCCACAGCCTATTCTCTATCCCTATCAGGCGCGTGGCAATATTGTTCACAATCATATGTAATGTTTTGAGAAAACTCACATTTTGGTTTCACCTTTGTAAACGCACTAGCGGCCAAAGTATCTAACGTAGGTGAGTCAAATACATTGCGCCAATTAGTAAATTTAATGTGCTTTTAGAGAAGCCCACAGCCTATTCTCTATCCCTATCAGGCGCGTGGCAATATTGTTCACAATCATATGTAATTTTTTGAGAAAAATCACATTTTGGTTTCACCATTGTAAGCGCACTAGCGGCCAAAGTATTTAACGTAGGTGAGTCAAATACATTGCGCCAATTAGTAAATTTAAAGGGCTTTTAGGAAAGCTCTCAACATGTCTTCTATCTCTACCAGGGGCGTGGTAATATTGTTCCCAATCATATGTAATTTTTTGAGAAAAATCACATTTTGGTTTCACCCTTGTAAACAAACTAGCGGCCAAAGTATTTAACGTAGGTGGTTTAAATACATTGCGCTAATTAGTTAACTTAAAGGGCTTTTCGGAAAGCTCTCAACCTATCCTCTATCTCTACCAGGGGCATGGTAATATTGTTCACAATCAAATGTAATTTTTTGAGAAAAATCACATTTTGGTTTCACCTTTGTAAACGCACTAGCGGCCAAAGTATCTAACGTAGGTGGGTCAAATACATTGCGCCAATTAGTAAATTTAAAGTGCTTTTAGGGAAGCTCACAGCCTATTCTCTATCCCTACCAGAGGCGTGGCAATATTGTTCACAATCATATGTAGTTTCTTGAGAAAAATCACATTTTGGTTTCACCCTTGTAAACGCACTAGCGGCCAAAGTATCTAACGTAGGTGAGTCAAATACATTGCGCCAATTAGTAATTTTAATATGCTTTTAGGAAAGCGCTCAGCCTATTCTCTATCCCTAACAGAGGCGTGGCCATATTGTTCACAATCTATGTAGTTTTTTGGGGAAAAATCACATTTTGGTTTCACCCTTGTAAACGCACTAGCGGCCAAAGTATTTAACGTAGGTGGGTCAAAAAAATTGCGCTGGTTAGTAAATTTAAAGGACTTTTAGGAAAGCGCTCAGCCCATTCTCTACCCCTACCAGAGGCGTGGCAATATTGTTCACAATCATATGTAGTTTTTTGAGAAAAATCACATTTTGGTTTCACCATTGTAAACGCACTAGCGGCCAAAGTATTTAACGTAGGGGGGTCAAATACATTGCGCCAATTAGTAATTTTAAAGGCCTTTTAGGAAAGCTCTCAACTTGTCCTCTATCCCTACCAGGGGCGTGGTAATAGTGTTGACAAACAAGTGCAGTTTTTTGAGAAAAATCACATTTTAGTTTCACCGTTGTAAACGCACTAGCGGCCAAAGTATCTAACGTAGGTGGGTCAAATACATTGCACCGGTTATTAAATTTAAAGGGCTTTTAGGAAAGCTCTCAGCCTATTCTCTATCCCTACCAGAGGCGTGGCCATATTGTTCACAATCATATGTAGTTTTTTGGGGAAAAATCACATTTTGGTTTCACCCTGGTAAACGCACTAGCGGCCAAAGTATTTTGCGTAGGTGGGTCAGAAAAAATGCTCCGGTTATTAAATTTAAAGGGTTTTAGGAAAGCGCTCAGCCTATTCTCTATCCCTACCAGAGGCGTGGCCATATTGTTCACAATCATATGTGGTTCTTTGAGAAAAGTCACATTTTGATTTCACCTTTGTAAACGCACTAGCGGGCAAGGTATTTAACGTAGGTGAGTCAGAAAAATTGCACCGGTTATTAAATTTAAAGGAATTTTAAGAAAGCGCTCAGCCTATTCTCTATCCCTACCAGGGGCGTGGCAATATTGTTCACAATCATATGTAGTTTTTTGAGAAAAATCACATTTTTGTTTGAACTTTGTAAACACTCTAGTGGCTAACATATTTGACGTAGGTGGGTTAGATAAAAAGCACCTGTTAGTAAATTTAAAGGACTGTTAGGAAAGCTCTCAAACTATCCCCTATCCCTACTAGGGGCATGGTAATAGTGTTCACAATCATATGTAGTTTTTTGAGAAAAATCACATTTTGGTTTCACCTTTGTAAACGCACTAGCGGCCAAAGAATTTAACGTAGGTGGGTCAAATAAATTGCGCCGATTAGTAAATTTAAAGGGCTTTTAGGAAAGCGCTCAGCCAATTCTCTATTCCTACCAGGGGCGTAACAATATTGTTCTCAAAGAAATGTAGTTTTTTGAGAAAAATCACATTTTTGTTTGAACTTTGTAAACGCTCTAGCGGCTAACGTATTTAACGTAGGTGGGTCAAACAAATTGCGCCGATTAGCAAATTTAACGGGCTTTTAGGAAGCGCTCAGCCTGTTCTCCACCCCTACCAGGGGCGTGGCAATATTGTTCACAATCATATGTAATTTTTTGAGAAAAATCAAATTTTGGCTTCACCCTTGTAAACGCATTAGCGGCCAAAGTATTTAACGTAGGTGAGTCAGAAAAATTGCACCGGTTATTAAATTTTAAGCGCTTTTAGGAAAGCGCTCAGCCTATTCTCTATCCCTACCAGAGGCGTGGCCATATTGTTCACAATCATATGTAGTTTTTTGAGAAAAATCGCATTTTGGTTTCACCCTTGTAAACGCACTAGCGGCTAAAGTATTTAACGTAGGTGGGTCAAAAAAATTGCGCTAGTTAGTAAATTTAAAGGACTTTTAGGAAAGCGCTCAGCCTATTATCTAACCCTACCAGGGGCGTGGCAATATTGTTAACAATCATATGTAGTTTTTTGAGAAAAATCACATTTTGGTTTGAACTTTGTATACCCTCTAGCGGCTAACGTATTTGACGTAGCAGGATCAAATAAATTGCACCTGTTAGAAAATTTAAAGGACTTTTAGGAAAGCTCTCCACCTGTCCTCTGTCTGTCCTGGCGTGGCAATATTGTTCACAATCATATGTAGTTTTTTGAGAAAAATCACATTTTGGTTTCACCCTTGTAAACGCACAAGCGGCCAAAGTGTTTAACGTAGGTGGGTCAAAAAAATTGCGCTGGTTAGTAAATTTAAAGGACTTAGGAAAGCGCTCAGCCTATTCTCTATCCCTAGCAGTGGCGTGGCAATATTGTTCACAATCATATGTAGTTTTTTGAGAAAAATCACATTTTTGTTAGAACATTGTAAACGCTCTAGCGGCTAACGTATTTGACGTAGGTGGGTCAAATGAATTGCGCCGATTAGTAAATTTTAAGTGCTTTTAGAAAAGCTCTCAACCTGTCCTCTATCCCTACCAGGGGCGTAACAATATTGTTCAAAAGAAATGCAGTTTTTTGAGAAAAATCAGATTTTTGTTTGAACTGTGTAAACGCTCTAGCGGCTAACATATTTGACGTAGGTGGGTCAAGTGAATAGCACCTGTTAGTAAATTTAAAGGGCTTTTAGGAAAGCTCTCCACCTATCCTCTATCCCTACCAGGGGCATGGCAATATTGTTCACAATCATATGTAGTTTTTTGAGAAAAGTCACATTTTGGTTTCACCTTTGTAAACGCACAAGCGGCCAAAGTATTTAACGTAGGTGAGTCAGAAAAATTGCACCGGTTATTAAATTTTAAGGGCTTTTAGGAAAGCGCTCAGCCAATTCTCTATCCCTACCAGGGGCGTGGCAATATTGTTCACAATCATATGTAGTTTTTTGAGAAAAATCACATTTTGGTTTCACCCTTGTAAACGCACTAGCGGCCAAAGTATTTAACGTAGGTGGGTCAAATAAATTGCGCCGATTAGTAAATTTAAAGGGCTTTCAGAAAAGCTCTCAACCTGTCCTCTATCCCTATTAGGGGTGTAACAATATTGTTCTCAAAGAAATGTAGTTTTTTGCGAAAAATCACATTTTTGTTTGAACTTTGTAAACGCTCTAGCGGCTAACGTATTCGACGTA